>NC_025693.1:990901-1087804 GCF_000633955.1 Camelina sativa
GGTGAAAAAGGTGAAGGATCTTGCCGGTTCAGTGAAGGTAATGGGAGGTCAGATCAAGGAGTTGCAAGACAAGGCAAGCTGTGCCTCAGCTCCTACCTCGGCACAAGCACCTACATGGATGGGGAGAAACGGACCACTAGGAGGAACTCGAGGACTGCCACCTCTGGAACCTCAAAGAGCATCATCATACGAGCCCCAAGCTGAGGAGGATATCACCCGAACAGAAGCATCGAGGAAAAGCCACTCTGACGCTTACCCGACACCCAATCCGATGGGGTACACGATGCACTATCCGATGCACCCATCGAGCACCCAATCGAGTGATTATGCTAGAATTTTTCCTCCACCGTACCAGATGCAATACACGATGCCGTACACGATGCACCCTGCGAGTGGATACACCGGTGATCATTCTGGGCCTCTTCCACCATTTCCATCCTACTACCCGATGCCCTACCCGATGAGCTACGCGATCCCACCCTCGATCAACACCTCGGATGCTGGTCCAAGCAAGTCGTCTGTACGCATATCTGAGCTCTCTGACGAGCAAACACCGGCACCTGCTGAAGCCGGAGATGACCCTGGCTATACGTTGGCAAGCATGGAGGCTGCTGCAACCTCCTTCTTCACCAACCCATGAGGTACCAATTTCATCCAACACTTGTATATAACATTGCATTTAGTTTCATCTTATTTTGTGTGCTTCTTGGATTCTTTTCCAACTTTTATTTACACAGGGACTGTGTAATTTAAGTTTGGGGGAGGGTCCTAGAATGTATTTAACATTGTGTTTTATTTTCTTATTTTTATTATTTCAAATTTTTGCATGCTAGTTTTATTCATTTGAGTCTGCATCTATGTGCATTAAAAAACCCAAAAAATTTTGAAAAATTTCGAAAAAAAAAAAAAAAAAAAAAGAGTGTTCATGTAGTTGCATTTACATATTAGGATTGAGTCTAGTTTGTTTCATATAGGATTGTTGCATATGCATCTTAGGGGACAATGATTAAAACCACCTTGTTAAAAATCAAACCTTAGGATTGAAGCTATAGCCCTTAGTCACAGTTCATTGTTGCTAGATCAATCTTTGGAAAAAAATGAAAAATCTTTGCTTAGACCCTTTGTGTCGATTGAATGCTTCCTCCACTTGCTTGAACATTAGAACATCTCTATATTATTGGATTTAATTTGAACTTTAATTGTCTTGCTTATGGAACTTGAATACTTGCTCATGGTAACTCTAAACTCGGGTTAGCACTCCACTTTCTACCAATCTTTTCGTTTAACCCGATTCATTTGTCCTACCCATGAACCCAAACCTTTCTTTCAAACCTTGTTGTGAATTGTTGAGTGAGGCCTTTTTCATTGTGCTATAGGTTGTGAAACCTTGAGAGTATTGAGAACGACAAAGAACTGCCTCTTGATTTAGCTAAGTTAGATTTGAACTAGCTAATAGATTCGGTTTTGAAAGATAGGTGGTTAGAATGTTTATTTGGGGATGGGTTGTGGAATATAAAAAAAAAAAAGAGAAAAGTCCCTAAGGTTAGAATTAATTAGCTCTAAGTCTCTAAGTAAAATAAAAAAAAAGAAAGAAAAAGTTCTTGCTATAGTCTCCTAGAAAGAAAGAAAAAAAAGAATATATGTATATTAGGAGTTTAGCAAAGAAACAAAAAATTAAAAAAAAAAAGGAGATTAAGAGCTAGAATTTTAAAGTCTAAAAGTCTAAACCTTAGGGAATTAAAAAATAGAGAGAGTTAAAATCAAGGGTGTGGGTAGTTAAATTCTAGGAGGTTTAAATAAATAAATAAAAATTCATTATGAATGTATGAGAAAAGGGTAGATCATCAAGAGTTAAGCTTTGTATGCCCAAATTGTTCTCAGTCTTAGATAGTTTTCACGACTGTCTAGCATTCCACTTTTTGAGAGAAACCACCTAAAGAATTTGTTTGAAACCACCTTATCAAAAAGCCTTACCCTTGAAACCGATTGAGCTTGATTCACCTTCCATTTGCAAGAATTTGCCAAACACTTAATTGAATGTGAAAGAGATGTTCCTTATCTTTACTTGGAGGTTGAGCTAGATCGATACATGGCAATAAGCATAGAAAAATATTTGTAAGTATGTTGAATGATCTTAGCACCATTAAACTATCTTTAAGTACTATAGCTTGCATCCTTCGGTTAGCATCTTAAGGTTATGAGTCCCCACTTTCAAACTGTACCTTCTTACTTACTTGCTAGAGGACTAGCAAGATTTAAGTTTGGGTGTCTGATAACACTCTAATTTACATGTTTTTAGCATCCCTTTTTGTCCATATTTTGCATTGTTCATACCTCTAACTTAGCATTTTTAGACCATTTACTGTAGGAATCAAGTTTTAGAGCATTTAGGATGTTGCATTTCTGCATTTGCATATATTGGATGAATACATGTGCTAAAGAGCCAAAAATGGGAGAAAACAAGGACAACTCGAGTATGTACCCGAAAGAGCCATCGAGCTACAAGAACAAGTCTGAACCCCAACACTTTGTTCGAATCTTATAAATACTTATAAATACTTATAAATACTTTGTTCGAATCTTATAAATACTTATAAAATCTTATAAATACTTATAAATACTTTGTTCGAATCTCCATAGTTTTAATTACCATCCAAAAGTATCTTATAACTTTATCAAACTTAATAAACTATCCATATGTAATGAAAATATTTTTAAGACATTTTTTTTAAAAGCACTAGATATGATCTACGTAGTACAACACAGAGAAATATTTACGTAAGTTTGGTTTTATTAGTTACAAAATAATAGTATAAATTTATTTATTTTATATATTTTATAATGTTAGATATTTAGTTTCCTTAGTTTCATACGTCGATTTAGACACATAGTCAATACCACTATTTTGCTTTGGGTACATTATCAAATTCGGTAAAATCTATAAAAAAAACCCCCCAACAAAATATGTATTGTCCTGTGATTCAGTATTACAAATTGATGTGATCGTGTTTAGAACTTTAGAGATCTTAATATACCAAATTTACAATAGTGATTGGTGTTAATATTAACCTCATTGCAGTTATTGATATAACATGTTAGTATATATTAAATTTTTACACCAAATTTACAATTAGATTATATATATGTATTGTCAAAAAATTATTTATAGGTTAAAATTCTCTGTCTAAGATCAATACATTCTTTTATTCATAGTGTAAAGATTAACACACTCCAATAATCTTTAATTGTCCTACACCAATCTCAATTCAGTAAACTCATATTTATATTGATTCAAATATCTGAAAGATTTTGTTGGATTTGATGTTATTTGCTTCTTTATTTTGTATGAACCCAAAACCCTTTCGAAAACATTGGGCTCCATGTTGAATCTGGGCAATATATATTTGTAGAACCAAAAATAAGAAAAAGGAACAAGGTAAATTTGCTCTCTTTTTTTTTTTAATTGTCTTTGTAGATGTAGAATCTGTTAAATAATTTCATTAGTATTATTTTATTATTTTATAAATCAATATAAATTTTTCTTTTGTTAGTTATTAAATTAATTAAAATGCAATGATATTTTTTTCATAATATACTACATCAAAACTGGATAAAGTTCTATCAAGCTTAAATAAGTATTTAAAGATACCAGAAGAGACATTTCATGAAAACCTTCCAAAACTCTGACCCAAATGATTTTAGTTTTCATGAGATTTTAAATAATTTTGATGATTTTAGGGAAATTGATATGATTTATTGTAAATTTTTTTAAAATCCCACCTAAAATAATGAGATTTGGATTTCTGTATTTTTAACTTAAAAAATCTTCTCAAATCCTCAATCCAAAAAAACTATTAAAATCCATATTTACAAACTGTTTAATTTAAACTGGATTTTAAATTAAAATTTTTAATCATTAATTCAATAATAGTAAATTTTATGAGATTTTTAATAGCTAAATAATTTCATAAGTATTATTTTATTATTTTATAAATCAATATAAACTTTTCTTTTGTTAGTTATTAAATTAATTAAAATGCAATGATATTTTTCATAATATACTACATCAAAACTGGATAAAGTTCTATCAAGCTTAAATAAGTATTTAAAGATACCAGAAGAGACATTTCATGAAAACCTTCCAAAACTCTGACCCAAATGATTTTAGTTTTCATGAGATTTTAAATAATTTTGATGATTTTAGGGACATTGATATGATTTATTGTAAAATTCTTTAAAATCTCATCTAAAATAAGATTTAGATTTCTGTATTTTTAACTTAAAAAATCTTTTCAAATCCTCAATCCAAAAAAACTATTAAAATCCAAATTTACAACTGTTTTGAATAACACTGGATTTTAAATTAAATTTTTAAATCATTAATTCAAACATAATAAATTTTATGAGATTTTTTAAGATCTATAATTAAATAACATAAGATTTATAAATTTTTCAAAAATTACTTAAATTCAAATTGAATACACGCCCACAATTTGTATGAGTCTATTGGATTAGATTTGACTCTCCAACCTAAATTGACCACTCTACATGAAGTAAATATTCAAAACACACAAAATTACACAAACATCTATGTTTATTACTAATTCGAGTTAAAATAATGCAATCGGATTTTCCGTTAATTTTTATATAAACGCAATGAATTTAGAATATTGTTTGTATCAGCTTTTACCATTTAGGAGTAGAGGAAATTGATTTTATTAATAGTTAAAAAGTTTGAATACATTAAAATATTAAACAGAAAACTAAAAGTTTTTTTTTTTTTTTATCAAACAGTTGTTATCATTCCATTAATATAGAAGGTAACAAACAAAGCAGAGAATGTTTTCAAGGTACAACATAAGAGGGTCTTGCCCAAAGCATAAAACAGTAAAAGAGATACAAGTAGATAGAAACAATCGATGGTAGGAGCTTGAGAGCTATGAACCACATGCTGGGGAGCAAACTGGAACCTGTGAAGTCAAGGCAAATCGATGTTGACTCCATCAGCAGGTCAGTGGAGGCGTAGGTGGCCATTGTCTTGGATCGAAGACTATGTGGCGATGAAGATAGCAAAGCTGGGTGCCTCACGGGAGTGAGGGGAACTACTCTGGGTAGAGCTTTGACAAACGGTTGAGCAAGGATAGAGCTCTGGAAGCTGATCACTACAAAGGTAGTTACGGTTCCATGGTTGGGTGAAGAGAGCTTAAAGAGATTGTGGTAATCACTACTACTTTGAGTAGAGGCCATAATGCCACTAGTCTTCAAGTTTACATAAGAGGGCTTCATAAAGTAGATAACTTGCGGTTTGGAGGTCTTTGTAATCAGGCGAGGTGAAGGTAGGAGACTGGTTAAGCATCGGTAACCCCAATTCTGTATAGGTGGGATCATAATGCCAAGCTTCACCAAGATTTCTCCATCGAAGAAAACATCCCTAGGAGATCCGACAAACACGGTTTTCAAAGGACTCTTATACCATTCTAATAATATCGGTGGCTTAAGGATCATAAGCAGTCTTCAAACTAATGATACCACTAAGCAAACCAAACGTTGACTAGGGTGGGAGAGAGTGGAATTTAGGTCAAACCAGGATTCACACTGAACTCGACACAAGATGTTCTCAAGCAAAGTAGAAGATACCAATATTCTGCTATCGAGGAAACCTCGTCTTGACCAAGCAGAAGACAACAATACTATCCAAATTGACTTTGATATAAGGCAGTTATAATCGGGTCTGAGTAACTTCTAGTGTAGGGATGAATCATAGTCTAAATAAGATAGACTATCTACTAGGGTTCTGTCATAAGAATGGGGATCAAACCTGGGCCAAAGGGGTATCAAGGTTGGGACAGAGCAAGCTGGGGTTATGGTTTTCTTCGTCAAGATCTTCAATGGCTCCGGCGTCAACACAGAGCTCCCGTCCAGCTGCAACCAAGCAAAGCACTTGGAGAGAGGATATGAATCCGAGGAGCGGAGAGATGTATAGGTTGACTGTGGAGAGGACCAGATCGAGAGATAGACGCCATTGATACCGGGTCTATCGTGGGGTTGAGGGTTAAACTCAAGCGGCTGGAGACTCATGAGAGCAGCCTCGCCGAGAGAGGGAGACGGAAGTGGAGGCGAGAGGTTAAGGAGATGAAGCTAATGCATTAGCGGATTTGAGATCTGGGCTCTCAGGGAGCCTTCGGTGGAACTAAGAGCGTACACGAACGAGGTTTGCAGACAGAGGAGAGAACAGAGATGGCAAAACCAGAGCCCAGCGACGCCGATCGGCCTCGGCACCGCCGGGAGATAAGACCTCGGTGGTTGTGCCAGAGAGAGTTCGGTTAGGGCGAACTTGGTGGTGTGAAACTAGAAGTACTAGGATCGATTTTTCAGCTACAATTTGGTTAAATATTGAAACGTTTGAACAAAAAAAAAACGTGTAAGACGCTCAAAAGATAGAAAGAAAGAGCTTCATATGTAAGAGACCTCTCAAAGATCGTTATCTTTGCATAAACACTACAAAGTAGATAGATAGATAGATAAATACACTAACCAAAAGCTTGCAGTAAATAAAAACGAAGTCATAAGTAAATGCTTCAGAGAAAATAAAAGAAGACAAAAAAAAGAGAGAGAGAGAGAGATTTATCACACAATGCTTCTTCTACTAAAACGTTTTTAACAGTTCCAAGGTAATCAGAAAACGCAATCTTGACTTCTTCAACGTCCATCCACAGAAGTGAACGAATCAGCAAATCCAGATGGACGAGTTGGGATACTTGTCTGCGTATTGTCTTTGCTTCCATAAACCGAAGAGGAAGATCCCGAGTCATCCGCAGTCTGGCTAAGTCCTTCGAAGGCTTGCCATTTCTTGAGCACCTGTGGAAGTGGCATATCGTAGTCTATCCCATAGACGTCATCGGGGTCAGTCTCAGTGGGTTTCCATTGGACGGTGAGTGAAGAAAGAACGTTGACAATGTGAGCCATGTCTGGTCTTTGGTAAGGCTCACGGGCACAGCAATGACCAGCAAGCTCCCAGACTTTTTCAATACTGGCTACAGTTTCGTCATCTAGGCTGATGTTTGGATCGATTGCGTTTTTGAAGGCATTTTCGTCCTTGCTGGCTGCTACCCGACGGAACCATGTGACTAGATGGACGCTGTCTTCCGGTTGTGTCTCGTCTAGGGCTTTACGACCAGTGATTAGCTCCATAAGTATGACCCCAAGGCTGAAAATGTCTACTTTAGTTGTCACTCTTCCCGTCACTGCCAAAACCAGAGTATAGAGCAGTTACAAAACGATCAAAGGATGAAACTTTAACACTTGGGTAAATACAAAACGATCAAATCATGAAACTTTAACACTCGGCCTAAGTATGAAACTGTAACATATTTGGGTAAGTTCAAAGAGATTGCAAACCTGCGTATTCTGGGGCAAGATATCCGAAAGTCCCAGCGACACGAGTCTCAATGGAGTATTTGCCATCAGGAGCTAAACGTACTAACCCAAAGTCAGAGACTTTAGCGCGCATATCATCACCAAGAAGGATGTTTGATGGCTTTAGGTCCCTATGGATGAAGCTCTGATGCGCAAGTGTGTGCAGATACTCAACACCTCGAGCTACATCCAAAGCAATCGCCAACCGTCTAGTCCAGTCTAGAGGTTTTAGCCCTCGCTCTTTCCATTGAAACAAATGCTCACTCAGTGTCCCCTGCGGCATGTATTCATAGACAAGAAGCCTCTCATTCCCATCAAGGCAGTACCCGAGAAGCGCAACGAGATGACGATGACGCATTTTAGTCAGAACAGTGATCTCAGATTTAAACTCAGCAAGTCCCTTGTCACTCACAACCGAAGACTCCATTCTTTTTACAGCTATTTTTGTTCCATCGTGAAGTTCACCTTTGTAAACTGTCCCAAAACCACCTCTCCCAAGAATATTCTCTTCGCTGAAGTTATTCGTCACATTCCTCAAAACCTGAATCGATATAACCAAGTTCCCAGCTTCCACAACGTGAATATCACTCCCCCCACTTCCGCTGTGACTGTAGCTATCACTTCCTCCGCCGCTGTTAAGACTAGAAGCTGCAACAGTGAGTTTAATGTCATCGTTGTCACCCGAATGATGCGGATGAATCACCATGTTGCTGGTTGGACTCTGAACTCTAGCAGGTCGCTTCCTTTTCTTCGCGTACAGACACACGCCGAGCCCAACCAGACACAATGCACCAACAACTCCACCGACCACAGGAACAATAATTTTGACATTGCTTGATTTCTTAGAAGTTTCACTGCCACCACTTCCTCCTGAAGGTTTATTACCTCCTGGTGAAGCTCCAGGAGTACCACTCGGTCTGCTAGGTCCATCCTTCCCGATGTTAGCATTCCCTGTAATCACCACATTCACAGTCTCCCTAAACTTTGGCGGTGTTCCAAAGATATCGTTGTTAGACACATCAAGTGTCCTAAGCTTAGGCAACGTTGTAAGCTCAGCCGGTATAGGCCCGGAGAGATCATTATCAGAAAGATTGATGGTCTCCAATGAAGTAAGATTGGCTAAACTCGAGGAAATTGTACCAGAGAGTCCCTGTTTCCTCAGATTAACCACCGTAATGTTACTTCCAGAACAAGTAATCCCAACCCAATTAACACACGGATCGTTTCCTTTCCAACTGTCAGCAAGCTTCACTGGATATCCAAATGATTCGGCTACAGAGAGCAAAATATCGACACGAGTATCACACGGACCACCAGGTGCATCAGTACAAAAACTATTCGTCTTCTTAAATATATCAACACCAACGGATTTACCAAATAACGGAGTAGGTCCTTGAAAATGGTTATTGGTTAGATTCACAGTAGCAAGCGTATTCATACGAATCAAAGACTGAGGGACAAGACCAGTAAGCTGATTCTCTCTAACATTAAACGAACGGAGAGATAGTAAACCAGAGAGATCAGGAATTGGACCTGAGAAGTCATTTCCTTGAAGAGAAACCTCAACGAGCGAAGTCATGTTACTCAATACCGAGATGGATCCGTTAAGCTTCGAATCACTCATTTGACCGTTCAAGAACAGAGTCTGAAGCGAAGTACCAGCAAAACTCTGAGGTAAGCCTCCCTGTAAACGGTTCTGAGACAATTTAAGATTCTTCAAGCTTGGAAGTGAGACAGAACCGAATAAATCTGGGATCTCCCCAAAAATGCTGCAATTGGAGAGTGTAAGATTCTGGAGAGAGGTAGCTTCTTTGATGGTATCCGGAATTTGCCAAGGTGATAAAGGATTGTTCTCGAGATACACTTCCTGAAGAGAGTTCATACCAGCGAAGAGGTTCTTAGGAACGGAAGTGAAGAGATTGTCGTGTAGGTTAAGCGTCTGTAAACGAGAGAGACCGGAGAGATCAGGAATGGGACCAGAGATTCGATTGAGGAAGAGCTCGAGAATAACCAATTCAGAGAGGTTTTGAAGATCAGGAGGAAGAGTACCAAGGATGCCTTTTTGTTTAAGCTGAATCTTAGTGACACGGTTACTCCCATCGCATTCAACAGAAACCCATTTACAAGGGTTAGGGTTAGACCAATCGACGTCTGATGTGAGATTCAGACTCGATTTGAGTGCTTTCATAGTCGAATCATCGACACCGTTCTGAGAAACTGAGAAATTGAGAAAACCCAGTAAAGATATGAAGAAACAGAGGATACCCAGATGAGAAGTCATCATCTTTTCAGTGAGAAAAAAAAATCAAAACTTGAGCTTAAAGCAGCCGCCTTTANTTCTGGAGAGAGGTAGCTTCTTTGATGGTATCCGGAATTTGCCAAGGTGATAAAGGATTGTTCTCGAGATACACTTCCTGAAGAGAGTTCATACCAGCGAAGAGGTTCTTAGGAACGGAAGTGAAGAGATTGTCGTGTAGGTTAAGCGTCTGTAAACGAGAGAGACCGGAGAGATCAGGAATGGGACCAGAGATTCGATTGAGGAAGAGCTCGAGAATAACCAATTCAGAGAGGTTTTGAAGATCAGGAGGAAGAGTACCAAGGATGCCTTTTTGTTTAAGCTGAATCTTAGTGACACGGTTACTCCCATCGCATTCAACAGAAACCCATTTACAAGGGTTAGGGTTAGACCAATCGACGTCTGATGTGAGATTCAGACTCGATTTGAGTGCTTTCATAGTCGAATCATCGACACCGTTCTGAGAAACTGAGAAATTGAGAAAACCCAGTAAAGATATGAAGAAACAGAGGATACCCAGATGAGAAGTCATCATCTTTTCAGTGAGAAAAAAAAATAAAAATCAAAACTTGAGCTTAAAGCAGCCGCCTTTGAGAATTTTGATCTAGGGTTTTAAGGAGGCATTGAAGAAGAAGAAGAAGAGGAAGAAGAAGAAAAGGTTTGTTTTTTTTTTCTTTTGGGTAACAGAAGAGAGAAAGGGAAAGACAAAATTAAGACGATGGAATCGGCGGAGATCGAGGAAGATAGAAGAGAATACAGAAAAAAAAATGTAAAGTAAGTTAATGAAGAAGAAGAAAGGATCATAAAAGCATGACCTTTTGTTTTTGCTCATTCAAAAAGTAAATACAAAANAAAAAAAAAAAAAAAAAAAAAAAAAAAAAAAAAAAAAAAAAAAAAAAAAAAAAAAAAAAGGAATGAACCATATTTATTAAAAATGCAAAATTTAAGTTTTGCCCTTTCTCTTGAGTGTTGTGTGTGTGAGAGAGAGAGTAGTATACAGCTGGCAACACGGCATAATTAAGTGGTAAAAGACTATTAGTAAAAAAAAAAAAATCAAAGAAAATGAGATTATCTACTATGTTTATAAATTATAATTATAACTTTACATACACGGCTAAGAAAATGAGATTATCTACTATGTTTATAATTTTAACAGCGTTAAGATCTGACAATATTATGCAAAATTCTATTTTAGGTAAATATATTAACAATTGATTGTGTCAAAAATCAAAATTGGTAAGAAAATTAAAAAACAATCTACTGAAGATAAAGAAAAGGATATGGTGTTTGATTTTTTTTTCTTTTTCTTACATGTATAATTGAGTCGATTTCGGCATTAATCGGCTAACTACTAATAATATCGATTTGTCTTTCCAAAAAAAAAAAAAACAATTAATTTTTGTAATAGATCTTGGATTTTTCTTCACATTATTTCCATTTGCTTCTATAAAAGAAATGTATATTATTCCTTTCTTATGAAAATTGTGTGACATACACATACTCCTAGCTCCTACTACTCTTCCAAATGCGTGAAACTTATCTGTATATACATAAAAGTTGCATTTAATACGGTGACGGTGGTGGTGAGGTAATCTAAATTATTTAGTGGTCATCGTAACGTGCTAATGACAGTTTTAAGATATAGATACAGCGTTTTCATTTTTAATTAGTGTTTTTGACTACTCATGAGAGTCACGACTTCGTGATTATAAATAAAGAAAATTTAGATAATTAAAAAGAGTGATTTATGCATGGTCTTTACTCTTGTAATTTGACCAACAACAACAAGATAAATGCGAATTTGCAGTCCCGACAAAAAAAGTTTTTAACTGTTAGAGACAGACGCCGTGAAATCCGGAGCCTATTATTAGCCACACATTATCTACGATTCGGCTGATTTTTTAACGGTCGTTCTGACGCCGTATTCTTTTTTTTTTCTTTCTTTTTTTTGTCTTTTAACGCCGTTTACTTTTTTCATTATTAATGTTCGTTAGGTTCGGAGTTAGTATTAATTTATTTACTTTACTTACCAGTTTTCACACTAATCTAGAACTGTTCTTTTCTTATGGTATTGAATGTCTGTTTCGTATTCACTAATTATATATTTTTAAAAATATGAATCTAGTACGACATTTATAAAATACTAGATGAAAGTAGCTAAAGACGAGTGCGTATTATATGTGTACATACGCACCAACCATAATTTAAACTGGCACGAAATGTAGGTCGAACACTTGTATTGTATAAGGTATCAACAAACAAGATATTACGTGACAACAACAACTAGTCCACTCTCCCACATTGTGTTCGCTGCTGCTGCGGTCACACATCAACCACATTTATTTCTTCACTTCTTTTTTTCTCATTTCAATTCAATCATCTGAAATTCTCAATAAATATGTATAATCAGATATTTTTTGATTCGTACTTGGACAAGTCCTACTACGTCTTCACATCCTTATCGCACAATTGATTATAGACGATTAGTCTTTTATCAACAACAACAACAACAAAAAACAGACTAATGTGGATGTGTAATGGGTGGATCCCCACATGCTTGTCCAAATCACTTGATGCGCTCTCATGGGTACAATCTAGATTCTTCCAAATTTTCCGGTTAGATTCAATCGACATTTCCGGTTTATCCCCTTTAGATGTGTTGAAGACGTGAAGTTGGTCGTTGATTGTCTTTGGTTATCTCACTCGGTTTAGTAAGATCGGAGTACCAAGAAGTTGATTAAAACGCAGTCTGTTTCTTCGGTTTGGAATCTCAAGTCAACTGAGAGCTAATGAAGTGGCAGTCGCAATCTCTTAAAGCCGGTTAAAGGTGCCATGCGATAGCGGCTACGTCAGTTACAAGTGGGAGTGAGTATATAAGCAATGAGATTCAGGTTCTTATCAAGAGAGTGATTTGTTTCGATTTCTTGCTTAACCTCTTTCTATGTTCGTCGTTCCATCGGGATTGTGTGAGGTTTCTTGAGTGCAACTTGGTTGTTAAAGGACCTCAAAGGTGAATCGAAATCTTCTAGTCTCAGGTTACTCTACAAGATGTTATAAAGAAATAAAGAGATTATTAGAAAACTACACGAAACTGATGTTTAAAC
Organism: Camelina sativa; assembly: GCF_000633955.1. Lineage (NCBI taxonomy): Eukaryota > Viridiplantae > Streptophyta > Magnoliopsida > Brassicales > Brassicaceae > Camelina > Camelina sativa. The sequence goes on from NC_025693.1 coordinate 1,003,718, forward strand.
AACTAACCAAATCTGATACAGTACAGACCCATTCCTGTGGAATTAATACTTAGGCTAAGATGAACACTGAACCGTCGAAAGTTGTCATTAAACAACATACATACTGGCCATACCAAGCTACATTACTTAGAAAAAGAAGAAAAAAAACCTTACAAAATCTCTGGACTGTGAACCTATATTTACAGCAACCAAAATGCATATATAATCCCAATGAATCAGCAGAATCAGTCCATTCTCCGGCTCCAGAGAGACAAACAAAAAAAAGACTCGCCGGAAGATTGGATTATGAAGAAGAAGAAGAATCTGAGATTGGATTAGGTTTGAATGATTTGGCAACGGATTTATAAAGATTCTCTTCTTCAAAAGGTTTTGAGACGTAACCATCCATTCCACTCTTCAAACATTCTTCATAGGTTGCATGAATCACATCCGCGGTCATCGCCAGAATAGGTAAATGCCATTCGAGCTTCGTCTTCTCTTTTGCTTCCTGCTCCATCATCCTTATCTGCCGAGTCGCTTCAAATCTGATAACCAAAAAGACAAAAAAAGAAAACAACAAAATCCAAATCAAACTATAGTAACGTTATGTTTAGGCGGCAAACTAAATTCGGTTAATAGTTAGTTACCCGTCCATCTGTGGCATCTGAATATCCATGAAGCAAGCATCAAAACTGTGTGGAATCTGAAGCAAACCCAAAGCAACTTGACCACTCTCTGCACAAACCACCTCAGCTCCAAATTTCTTGAGAGCTCCTGCAGCTACTCTCCGGTTTACAATATTATCATCAACCACAAGAATCTTTTTCCCGGTAAGCAAGCTTTTGAGTGTTGCCGGAGATGATCCCTCAGGATGTTGTTGTCTCGTCTTTCTCAGCTCAAGAACTTGTTGCAGACACGCGCCGATCATGCTTGCTCTTAATGGTTTCATTATTACCGTATCTGCAAACCCTGCTGATTTAGCTCTGTCGAATTCTGAATTTGTAATGTTTGTTGCGAATAGAGCTAGTTTTGGTGACTTGTGTTGAACGTTTCCATTACTTCTTGAGTTCAATACACGCATCTCTGAGTCTATATCTTCAGTTGAAATCCATGAATCTTTCTCTACTAAGATCATATCCAGCTGCGGTTTTGTTGTTCTGTGAAAGGCAAAAAAAGAGTTATTCAAGTAGTTGGCATATATATAAACTGATATGTTACCAATTTTGTAACCCTCCAAATCAATTTAACCAAATATAAAATAAGCTTTCAATGTTTTACCCGGATGGGAGAGGAGAACCGTTTCTTCCAAAAGCAGCAGCAGCAACAACAGCAGTTTTGAGACTTGTCACGACATCGACATTGATTCCAAGTCTTTTCATATGGTATTTAGTCACGGCAGCTCTAACGGGCTTAGCATCAACAACTAAAGCTCTCATTCCTTTAAAAGTAGAAGGCAAGTGCTCAACGTTAGGTTTCTTCAAATGGTTAACCGCACTGCATTTATCGCATTTCTCTAACACAGCCGTGAACCAGAACGTGCTTCCAATGTGAGGTCGGCTTATGAAACTTATCTGACCGCGCATAAGTTCAACAAGGCACTTGCTTATACTCAAACCAATCCCAGTACCTCCATAATTTCTTGAAGTTGAACTATCCGCTTGCATAAACGGCATAAAAACACGGCCTTGCGCAGCTAAAGGGATTCCAATACCTGTGTCTTCAATCGAAACCATAAGCCTAACATTGCTGGAAATGTCAAAGTCTGATAACAACTGCTCCTCAGAGACCAAATGCTTGAATGAATCCCAGCTATTCCGACCATCAGCAGCTTCGTAACCGCTCAATGTGTTGTAACTTGACGGTTTAGAGGCAACGATCATTTCTTCTGAAACTCCTCCTCCATTCAATATTGCAGTTTTTGGTTCAGCTTCATCTTTTAATTGTTCCGCAAGATGGACTTTAACAAAGATATGTCCTTTCTCTGTGAACTGTCAATAAGAAGACAACATCTTGATCAAACAAGAATCCAATATCGATGAGAAACGAAAACACTTTATGATAAAAGAACTAACTTTAACCGAGTTTCCAACAAGGTTTATGATTATCTGTCTGAACCTCCCTGAATCTCCTTTGACTATCTCTGGTACTTTGTCCGAAACGAATACCGCAAGCTGCCAAATTTGAAATCAAGAAATCAGCAGCAACAACTCCAAAAGGATGTATCTTTTTTCCATGGATTGAAAACTCACCTCAATGCCTTTGTTCCGTGACTCCTCAGAGAACAGAGAAAGGACATCATCTAGTATTGAACGGATATCGAAAGGTACAGATTCTAGTTCCAGCTTTCCAGCTTCAATCTTGGCACGATCAAGAACTTCATTTATCAACGCAATCAATGCTTTGCCACATACTTGAGCGGTTTGAGCGTAGTCTCTCTGTGTTGAGCTAAGTTCTGTATCTAGCAGCATAGCAAGCATTCCTGCAGAAAGAAAAAAAAAAGACAAAAACCAAAATCTGTGAGTCAGTTTGAGAAACTAAAGATGAAAGGCAACAGTACTGAAACTTGTTTGACGATATGGTACCAAGAATGCCATTCATTGGTGTCCTGATTTCGTGAGACACGGTGGCAAGAAACTGCGATTTAGCGACATCAGCAGCTTCTGCTCGGACTTTAAGCTCTTGCATTTCATGGAAATCGTCTTCGACTTTTACTATGTGCATAGCTGCACCATACAGTATATAACCAACCAAGAAACCAATCGCAAAGAACAATGGCACAGTTGTGAGGACATTCAATGGTATTGGTGCCTTTTGGTGGTACCTGCACTCGAAATTGTTAAAACAAGACATCAGGTTTTATATATTAGGAAATGTTTTAGTTTAAAGATCTTATGTTTGGTACCTGCATATCATCTTATGTTTCCTGAAGGGGTCTCCGAAATCAAGCTTGCTCTCATGGGACAGAGATGTGTCACCTTCTTCATCTTGATTGCCGTACATGACAAGTGGATCTGATGCATTGGTGATATCATACACATGCACAACTATTGCTTGGTTACCAGCAAGCTGACCAAGTAAATTCTCGACTAGAGACTCCACATCAAACGCACCACCAAGGTACCTGCATTTCAAACTCAAGCATCAATCTTCACATGATCACACACATAAACTAATCTTGAAACCTCTAAATTTCTTTTTACTTGATCACAGGCAAAACCAATCTTTCAATCTCAAAAAATTTGCTTCTTATAACTTTACCCTGCAGTGGCTGCAATACGCTCTTGGACAGTTGGGTTTTCAGGAAGAGAAGACTTGTAGACAGGGAATGTCAACACAACTCCAAGATGGTGAGTTTCCAGCAACCTAAAAGGGCTAGTCAAGACAGCTTTGCCGGTTTCTCTAGCTCGCAAAATGTTCTCACGATCCTCCTGCATATCAAAAGCTAAATTTAAGAAGCTGCATGTAGGTAGATACAGAACTAAAACATCAAAACCAGAAAAATGTTTATATTATTACCTCGCCTGACATCATATCGAGTGACTCAAGGTAAGAGACACTATCTTGAGAGAATATGACAGGAGCATACTCGTCCCTAACCGGTGAAGGCTCTCCTCTGTCCATTGTCTTTATAACCCAATCGTGCTGCCTCTCAAACATCTCCCTCTCAGAATTCTCAACTTTCTCAGCGTAAGCCACTCCACTTAGCAACGGTCTCTCAAACGCTGTTCTTGCTGTATATTCCGCAAATGTCTCCTGCAAAATTTCACCACAAAACCACAGAGCAAAGATTAATAAATTTCCGTATCCTCTGACAATCAAAACAAAGAAACAAACTTTACCTTCATTTACTCAACAGCAAAACTTAAATGAGTAAATTCAAAGACAAAAAAAAGTCAACTTTGCATTAATGAATCTACCAACTCCAAAAAGTTTCCCCAAAGCTTTTGAGCTTTTTAATGAACTCACACACTAACCTGATCAATTGCAGATGGATTCTTGTGGTAATGAAAAGTGGAGACAAGAATAGCCAAAGCATGAACATGATTAACACTAACACTAAACTGATCCTGCAACATTCTAGCTCTTTGATCACACATGCCAACCAAAACCTCTTCTCTTCTAATCTTGTTAGCATCATCCATCCACTGATAAATCCCTTTGCTAATAAACCCAACAATGATGATCCACAGAATCAAAGCTTTAGGTAGCAATGCTCGATGCTCTTGTATGAAAGTTGACCCCTTTTTGTTACCCATTTGATCGTTATTACTACTATTCATCTTCACCGCCACTGAGTGCTGCTGCTGCTGCATCTTGGCAAAACCCATCAACCCAGAACGCCAAAAATCGATTTTTCTCGGCTTGTCAGTCGAATTCAGAGCACCACCCAGTTGATAAAAATCGTTGCTTTTCAATTTCTCCGGTGCTTGAGAATCAGAAACTTCAATCCTTGGTGGCTCTTCTTCTTCTGGGTTTTCTAATTCTTGATGATTGTTGAGTGCCCAGTTCATATCTGAGCTACAACAACAACAACAGAGAAAAAAAAAACGTCTTAGCCAACAACAACAAAAAAAGTTAGAGCCTTTTTGTTGCATTCATTCATATACTACTAAAAAGCATGCGTAGTGTTTGTTTATGATTAAGAATTTTACCATAAACATTGTTTTGCGTGATTCTTTTCAATAGATTACTATATAAAAACAAAAACCCTAGAAACCTGTACACGAAAAAGGACAGTTTTTTTGCAAATTCAAGAACAAAAGAGAGAAAAAAAAAAAAATCAAAGCTTTCTCAAACGCATGGCTCTCAAAAGAAGCAAACTTTGCTCAGTTTCCGAAGGTTTCTTTCTTTCTTACAGAGAAGAATTGAATTAAAAAAATGTTTTGTCACTAATTATTGTCAGAGAAATTAATAATACTAAAACAAAACACTAATCATAAGCTCTTTACAGGCGTGAATGTTATTATTGTTGTTTCTTCTCGGAACAAAGAACACAGCTATGTTCACTGTCTCAAATCCAACAACTTTAAAATAACAATTGAAGCTTTGACCAAAGAACACAGAGAACACACAAACACCAGAAGAACAAACAACGAAGCACACAACAACAACTGAAAAAAAAAAAAAAACCGAAACTTTCGTTAAACGCACATGGAGAGAAAAAATAATAATTTTCATTACCTGTAATGAGTTGGGAAAGGATTGAACATTGCATTATTATAACCTTAAATCTCTTCTTCTCATCACTTTTTAGGAAACAAATTCAATTGTATTCAGTTTTTTTTTTCTTTCTTCAAGCTCTTTCTTCTTTCCTCTTCTGTGTGTTTTTGTTTATATTTTCTTCTTTATGTAAAATGTATAATGAGATTTTATTGCTTTTAAAAGTAAGTAAGTAAAAAATAAAATAGAAGAAAAATGAAATCGAATTTTTTAGATTTTCCCCAGATACGTTTCGCTCTCTCTGTCTATATCAGTTTTTTTGCTCTCTGATGAGCTTCCTTTTCAATTTTATTTATTTATATATACATTTTATATATATGTCTCTGTAGCTTTTTTTTTTTTATCTTTCTCTTTCTAACTTGAGTCCAACTTTGAAGAAGAAAAAGTTTTGGACTTTTTCTTAATGGCTCATGATATGATCCATCCAACAAAAAGTTACTATTTTAGCACAAATTTCCTCAATTAAATTGACCTCAATTTTTTTTTGTCTGTAATAAAGATGATTAAAGATTACCAGACTTTATTATCTCTACCAAAATTTAACGTGTTTAAGGGAGTATATTCAACTTGACATTTTAAGTGATTTGTGTAAAATTTACAAATCATATGTTATTCAATCATAGATTTTATAAAATCTATTAAAATCCTCTGTTATTGAACTGATGATTTAAAAATTTACTTTAAAATCCACTGTTATTGAGCTGATGATTTAAAAATTTATTTTAAAATCTACTGTTATTCAAAATAGATTGTGGATTTGGATTTTAATGATCTTTAGGGAGTATAGAATATTTGAGAGGATTTGTTTAGTTAAAAATACAGAAATCCAAATCTCATAGTTTTAGGTGAGATTTAAAATTTTTTTACAATAAATCATATCAACTTCCCTAAAATCATCAAAATCATTTAAAATCTCATAAAAACTCAAATCATTTGAAATATTAGATTGAATACACCCCTCTAAATTTATTAAACTTAAGTGGAGTATATTTTTGCAAAACTATTATTAGTAGTATCTATTTCTTCACCTTCTCATAAATAGAGAAGTTTTATAAAATTTTAGAAATAAAACGTTTCCATGTTTTAGAAAGAAAAAAGGATAAAAATAGGAATAGGGTGAGTGAGAGAGAGAGAGAGAGGGAGAGACTTTGTACGAAGGTCGCTATCGCATATCTTGGCCGATAATGACATCGCGACAAAGCGCAGATCTGGCCCCATTAAGGCATTTTAGTAGCCTCGTTTTTTTACGAAATTGCACCCCCCTGACATTACTATGTAATATGGGCCTGACCCATAAAGCCCATGATATGTCACACGTGTAAAAAACTTGAGACTACTAGTTGCATATTTTGCATGAGTTTTGGTTGGTGCATGATGATGGATTATAGAATTCTTTTAAAACTGTGTGAATGAGTTTCTAATGTGTTATTTCCTTCCTTGGGTACCAGATTCAACTGTTGACTATTGCTAAAACAATATTTATAGGTTTGTTTTGTAGCCGCAGCATTTTTTGCAACTTTTTCATGGACAAACATCTTGTTAAAACCTTACAAAGAAAATACAAATGTGTTATTAGTCAATGCATTGAAAATTTTGTTTTGAATATTGAGAAATGTGTCGATGGACATACTTTTGTATGATATGGAATCTGACCAATCTCATTTTTAGTTTCACCTTGCATGAAACGTATTCTTCATAATTACTCTCTAATTTTATCCTTTTATTTTAAAAGTTCTCCGCCTAAATAGTTATTTTTTTTCCGCAACTTGTTTTGGATTTATGTTAATGCTGACTTGATGAAGAATGTGACCCTTTATTATGGTGTTGGCGACAATATTGCTACTCATGTATGTCTCTAGCGCAAATTAGACCACAAAGTAAATGACCGTATATATATGATACTGGAGAAAAATCAACATATTTTGGAGAAAACAACATCTTTTTCACTGGATTTGTCAATACGTTTTGGTTGTAGCGAACTCTGCGATTTTTGGAAACACGTATACATCGATATCGTTGTTGGTTCTCTAACCACGTGTGGCACATGTTTCTGCATATTTATTGACTTGTATGATCATTGATCTTTTAGAAGACAAATTTCTTCTTTTTAGACTTGGCAAAGTTAAACAAACTAATCCTAAATGTGCTCCAATATCTTGAACGTTACTCGGGCTCGAGACTAAGTGCGAAACGCGTTTTTTTATTAATCTAGCATTTAGCATATGAGCATAAACCAATCATTCCTATGCACTGACTAATTAATTAAAAAACCTTGAACTAAAGTGTGATAAAGATTAAATGAAATTAAAGATAATGCGGAGTTTTTGATAAAGTTATAATTTTCCGGCGTTCGATTCATATAAAGCATCTATGTTCATGTAGGACACACGATTTTTTTCGACGAGTTTTGCTAATTTTAATCCTTTATTCTCAAAGATGTAAAAAGTAGAATATGTGGGATTTTAGTAGTACACAAAGAGGGGGTAAAAAAGGTGGGTACATAAAGGAAGTGGTGCTAACAAAATGTGTGTGTGTCGGCCATGTGAGATTCATGTTAACTTTATATCATTAAAATCATTTAGTGGCTACAAAATATCCTCTTTTAATTATAGTATTTTATAAGATTTTGTAACATATTTTATTTTTTCTAGTGTTTGTATTTACTCTCTAATTATGTTTTTGGTAATCACATGCTCGACAATCACCTCATTAAACCAATTAACTAATAGTATACATAATAATACAAAAACCGACCCACATTATTTTATAAATTAATTTGGTTATATTTATTTCTTTAGTTAATTATAATCTATTTTGTACTAGTAAATGTTAATAACTTATTAGAAAATTCACACAAACGTGTTCGCTATTATGAGTCAAAAAAGCAAGACTAGTGTATTCGTCCTTTTTTTTCCAAAGGTTATATAAACAATCACGATTTAATAATTACTATCTCAATCAATCGTAATTCAAAAGTCGAATAGAATATTCTATAGAGATAAGATCAACTACATTCATTAAATATGATATCCTATGTTAAACGTCTACAATTATCACTCATAAATCAACATCGATCAATGATTCTTTGACCAAGAAAAAGCTATTGTACGTAATTAGGTGAAAAAATCCAAAGATTTCACACTCAAAATGACACACAAAATATTTCATACAGTACTTGTTTTCAAGAATCAAGATTGTTCATGTACATGAATAACAAAAAACGAACGCCTGAAGTTTCCTGCCTAAATGTATACTAGGTCGTTTACTAGTGTTGGAAGACTTATTTTAGGGTTAGGAGCTAGACAAGTGTTTGAATCCCCTATAGTAGTTGACTATTGTTGACACCTTAACTGGCAATTACTAAGCTTTAACATATGTCATATCTCATGGAATCGTCTGGGATTTTGACATGAGAAATCTTCGTAATCTCATATCTATTTCTAAAAGGTTTCATTTCACATTTTATAAAACATATATGTTATCTTTTTAGCATAAGTTTTAAGTTTTGATGATTTTTAATCTTAACTCATAATACTTAATAGTGATATATGAGTCAAAAAAAATGATTTCGAGGAAGTGATATACGATCTCTCTACCTAGAAGAATTTCTTGTGTTATCATATTGTTTTGGGCCGCTACGTTTATACTTATATGATATGTAAGTTATATCCTTAAAAATAAGACTATACGTTCTAATAATTTTTGTTACAGTTTTTTGATATATAATTTATCAAAAAAAAAATAACTTTGAGAGTTGTATTTTGCTCTCTACGACTTTAATCATTGGGTGGGCTGTACATGAGATGACCTAATTGGACGGGTTGGTTCGTAACTTCGTATTAAGGACCTTATTATAAGACACGAAAATAAATTATTGAAATATTGTAAGTATGGGCTCTACTGGGCTTAATAATGATTGAGGCCCATATTCGTGCCATGTCAGTTCTAAAATAAACGGGAACATTGCATAATAGAAAAACTNATGTGTGTGTGTCGGCCATGTGAGATTCATGTTGACTTTATATCATTAAAATCATTTAGTGGCTACAAAATATCCTCTTTTAATTATAGTATTTTATAAGATTTTGTAACATATTTTATTTTTTCTAGTGTTTGTATTTACTCTCTAATTATGTTTTTGGTAATCACATGCTCGACAATCACCTCATTAAACCAATTAACTAATAGTATACATAATAATACAAAAACCGACCCACATTATTTTATAAATTAATTTGGTTATATTTATTTCTTTAGTTAATTATAATCTATTTTGTACTAGTAAATGTTAATAACTTATTAGAAAATTCACACAAACGTGTTCNCAGCAGAACTCAACTAATGATAACACTCTAGTAGTAGTATAATTTATCACTAAGGCACTAACCAATAGCGCAGTGCCGTGCCTTATAAGTATTAAAAAGGACATTTGTCTAAGACCACAAAATAATAAAAAATTATAATATCACATACCGTTTTAGTTAGGTTATTTATTTAGCTTGAAAATATGTTTACGTTTTTTATTTCAAATATTTATGATATTTTGTTTGTTATTAATTCTTTTTATTTTATATTTCTTAATCTTTTGTTTGTATAAATAGAATATTATATAATGTATTGGATGTTTGAAAGTAAAATGAAAAACCACATGAAAGTTGAAAATGTATATTGAAATTTTATACGAAAGCATATTTTTAATGAATTAACAAAATGCTAATATGACAATAAAAAAATAGATGGTATGATATCTAATAGTCTATTTTATGTGTTATAAAAACACATACGTACAAATATCTTAAGTATGTTTTGTTCATATTTTCCATATTTTTTGTTAATATCTATTCAACATTTCAAAGAACAAAAAAATGACTAATTTGCTGCCATATATAAACAATCACACCTATAATTTATATTTATATAGAATTTAATGTAAGCTATACTTAGAGATGTCAAAATGATTAATTCAACTTATTACCTAATGTTTAAATGAGTTAGGTTAATCCATGAACTCGTTTAATTTGATGAGTGAAATGGTTAAATGAGTTGACCATCTAAGATAATAGTGACTTCATTAAAATCAGTACTTTGTGCTACATTGTGATTTTCACCAACTCTTGTAAATCCAAAACTATTAGTAAATCCAAATGTATTAGTTGCTGGGTTTTAGCTCAATCCAAAGGTATTACTTTTACCCATTAGTAAATCCAAACGATTTATCTCAATCCAAATGTATTAGTTACATGAATCTATTAGGGTAATTTTTTTTTACTCATTAAAGTTCATGGGTTGACTTGAGTTGGATTGATCCATCAAATTTTATCCATATTGACACCCCTAGCTATACTCCATGTATCTAACAATTAAATAATTTTTATATATAGATCATTTTATCATAGCCATAAAATAATAGAAATATATAAAACAGTTAAAAATATATATCATTTTCGTATTGCATGAGTAACTATCTAATATATATATTTATCATTTTTAGTTTTTTAATAATAAAGGCTATATTTTTTTTTATTCACCCTAACCCTATATGAACCTAAGCACTGCACTAGCTAGCTGCGAGTAATAATATTTTTAATTCTAAAAAATGAATACCACCAATAATTAATGTTAATTTAGAGATATTGATTTTATAGTGAGTGGTTTATACTTTATGGTGGCTTATGGTTGTCACTGTTTTTGCTACAATTCTCAAAGCAATCTTTTTAATTGTCGGATCTAACTGGTAGCACTACATAAAATTGTAAGCTGTAGCTGTAAACTGTTATAAAATAGTGCAAAGCTGTAGAAAAGAGTTGTACATAAAAGTTTTACAAAAAAACTGAGAGTTAAGTTTTTGATAAATTTTTTGTTAACATTTTTATAATTGGTAAAAGTTAAAAGCTGTACAAGGTGAATAAATGAAAAAAATTTTACTTACATATTTTGTTTTACACAAATGAATTTTAAATCTCAAATAATAATTTTACTTATAATATTTATTTAAACAGATTTATCCCACGCATAGTGATATTGAGTATAAGTTCATATGATATTTGAGTAATCATTTAATGTTTGATCATTTTTGTTTAGGAAATCATCAACTACTGTGACAGCCACACTAATTACACTAATCTTATCATCTGTAAAACGTTGTTAAGACGAATGATATACTAAATTAAAAAATCTGCCTTAATATTTTGGTCCACAGCTGTCATGAGGTTGCACATACTTTCCTAATAACATTTGCATTGTACTTTCTCAAATTTCTAAATGAAATGGAAAATGTATTAATTAAAAGAAAATGTAATGTGTTTTTCATGTAAATATTTATCACAGAAAATCTTTCGTTTCTGTCAATTGGTAGTTCGCCCTAGCCACCCTCTCTCTGGCACAACCACCGAGGCACCCTCTCCCGGCGGCGTCGAGTCCGATCGGCGTCGCTGGGTCTTTGTTTCTTCGTCTCTGTTGCTTCCTCGTTTGCTCTAGTCCGTTTGTTTCTGCTTTCATCCCCATCAGAGACCCTTTGAGATTCCAGATCTCACCTCCGACCATGCTTCAGCTTCAACCCCCTACCTCTCCTCCGCACCCGGTCTCTCTTCTCGGTGAGCATGCTTCATCGAGACCCCAATCATCCGTTACTACCTCTGAGAGCCATGATTGCCCCACTAGTCCCGGTTTCTGTCGATCTCACCGCCTCACTTTGCTGTCAACCACAACATCTTACCGCTCCTCGGATTTTAATCCCCTCACCAAGGCTTTTACTTGGTTGCAGTTGGACGGAAGCTCTGTTCTGACGCCGGAGATGATGAAGATCTTGACAAAGCAACCCACATTATCGGCATCCTCTCTTTCCCTCTTGTTACCCATTTGGCCCAGGTTGTATTCTCGCTTTTTTCTTGGAACCCTAGAAGTTAGTCGTCCTCAGAGAAACCATGATTTATTTCTGATCTGGAAGTCCCATAGACCCGTTTATAACTTCATACCAAGGTCAAATTGGTTAGTGTCAGTCTACACTGCTTGGTCAAGTCGAGTCGTACTCGGTAGCAGAACAGTTGATGCACTTATTTGTCTTGAAAACCCCTTTTGTCATGGCCAGTTGTTTGGTTTGGTTTGGATGTTTGTTTGGCTGAGCTTCATCAGTATGTCTGTCCCGCTAGTCGGGCTTGTTTTAGTGCCTGCATCCTTTGCACCTTTACCGTATCTATCACCAATATTTCGACTGCCTCAGTGTCATTGTGTAACTAGGTCCGACCTGCAATCCACTCTCTCCCATTCTAGTCAACAACTTGGTAGCTTAAGGTCTCCATTAGTTCAAAGACTGCTAGTGAACCTTAAGTCATTTATGTTGCTAGATTGGTTTAAGAGTCCTCTAAAACCCATGTTACCAGAAACACATAGGACTATTTTCTCTGAAGGTAATAACTTGTTGAAACTTGGCATTATGATCCTAGCTCCACTGAGTGAGGATTACCTCTGTTTCATCCGCCTCCTCCCATTACCCTGCCTATTGACTAAGTTCTCCAATCTGCTTTTCATCAACTTCTTGAAGTTCCCTCAGATCAGCTTGAAGATTCGGGGCATTATGACCTCTGTTCATGGAAGCAAAGGTTACCCCAATCTCTTCAAGCATCTCTATCCCATCATCAGAACCGCCACCACCTTAGTAGTGACCGGTTATCAGAGCATTCTCAGACTTGCTCGAACCCCTGACAAAGATCTACCTAGAGTAGTCCTTCCCAACTTGGTGAGAATGTCAGCTTTGTCCGCTTCTTTGCCACTAAACCCTCTTTTGAAGGAAATGGCCATCTCCCCTTCCATTGGCTTGCTCTTGGAAGCAGCTTTGATATGCCTTGATCTCACATGTTCCAGTAAGCTTTTTAGCTTGTGGTCTATAGCTCTCAAGCCCTTAATATCACTTGCTCCTATCTTACTATGCTACTTTGTTGTTGTTAAATTTGGGGCATGCCCTCCTATGTTATCTTTTAAGCTACCCTACTCCTCATGTATGTTACTCTTTCGATAGTGAATGATAACATCTGTTTGCTCAAAAAAAAAAAAATCTTTCGTTTCTTAGGAAAAAAAAAGTCACTGCTTAACATATAATTTGTTTTAATAATGTCCATATCAGACTGTTAATTCATTAAACTTCAGAGAAAAACCAGTCAAAGCTACATACTATGCCTATTTGTAATCATAATTTCAAACTTTCTTTTTCCGTTGCTAGGTTGCATGGACCCATCATCGCCCTAGTTAAGAAGGTACTTCGATTTATCACGATGACATAAAATCACCATTAAATATAACGAGAAAACGATATATAATACTATAGTTTTTTTCAACTCGTTACTCGTACACACAAAATAATTTATAAGATGCATATTCGACTTTGAGGATTGATGTTTTGACTCTTAAGAACATAAAAATGGACCCATTGGTGTCTTTGGTCCACACGAGCTACATTTTCAAGCTATGGATAAGATAACAATTTTATTTTATAATTTTTTTTAATAAAGAAGCTTCATTGATTATATTTTGGAAACAGTTTGTAGGCTTCTCAATATTAATTTTTTTCTGTTCAAAATCAAAATCGTCACGAGGGTTTGGATGGAAACTTAGCATATTGCCACACAATCGTTCGAGAAGTGATGACGTGGCAAGTTGAGGTTGGGACAAAAATTCACATCCACAAAACAATATAAACAGTCTATCTACAACACGACTTCATACTTATCTTGGCCTGTCTATATCTCAACCAAAGATTTTATTTCATTTAAGTTACTTGCACGTAACTCTAGCTTACAAACAACGACATTATCATGTCAATAAACGATCCTTTTATTCATATTGGCATGAGAAACAATAAATCACTACGCTTTATAAGTATACGTCAACTTCTCTATAACAGTAATTTACAAACAAAACCTTGGTAACAGTGATTATTAACTTACAAACCATATAGAAAAATAAGTTGCGGTCAAATAAAAACATTAATGAACAGTCGAATTAGACAACTTATTTAGCTATGCTAATCCATAATCTAGATGTATAGAATTAATTAGTGGGATTATAGTGATGATAGCACGGTTGTGAACGATCAAGATTTAATTTTGGAGGTAAAAAGCTAATGATTTGTTTATGGGATCATCCGATGTGATGAACCCTACTGCTTAATCATGATTCATAACTATTCGTCCACTAGCACTCAGCCACTCACGTAAAGAAACAAAAAGGAACTACCAAAAAAGCCACTATTAATATTTCATACGTTTAATCAATATACTTGTTTTGAGAGACGTATCTCTTTTTCCAAGCTTTTGTAAATATTTCATTCTTAATTGGGTTTTAATTTGGTAACTGAACGATGCAAATTAAGAAAGATAACGCCAAAGCGGAAAGCCGTATTCGAGTTTTACACATTGTGAGTTCAAAGAATTCGTAAATCGTGTCACTTGCAATTTATGCAATATTTGAGCAAAGCTCAAACATACCGCAATTGGAGATACATTTATCAACACTCTGATTTTTAACACGTATTATATGCAGATGCAGTGGTTGTAACGAAGATTGCATTGTATGTGATGTCGGGAATATATCATTATAGACGGACCTACGAAGAAAGAACCAAAATTCTTTAGAACAAAATAAAATAGTAACAATTATTAAATAATCTCTGTGTATGTATGTGCTCTATTTGTTATTGATGAACTCGCACCCCACCACACTAGTACATAATCTTTGGTCTCATTGCCATTGGTTCGGCGGAATCTAATGATTTTTTAAATCCATCCACTTGCATACTATATTACTATATGATTTTATATCACACACAAAAGAAAATAAATGATTGTATAGAGCCTATCTTTTCTATTCAAAATTTGCAGCTCAAGTGACACGAGAAAATACTGAGTTTGTATTTGTACGCTAAATAATTATTGTTCATAATAAAATAGAAAAACAGACGAGGATGGTTTAATTTCAGTAAATTATAACATACACAATCATTAAGTACAGTTTAGAATAATACTTTGCATCATTTTGGGTATATGTTGCTTATCCTAAATTCTAGTTAATGATAATATGATATAACCGTTTGAGAGAGAAACACAAGCATCGTTTATTCATTTTCTTACGTTAATAATTATTTAAAGATATGGTACATACTAGGAACATGTTAGCTAAATACTAAGCAATAATTATTCACATAATGGACTATATAAGAATATTGATCTAAATACCACATGGTTATTAGCTTTATCATTTGTCGTTTGTGTCACGAATATTATTATTCAATTGCACACCACATTAGGAATGGTGAACCGACTATGTCGGAACTATAAAGTTCCTCGACAAATATTGCCTGATAACAATGCAAGACTCACAAAATATTAATTAACAAATTTGATTTGGATAAATTAACCCCAAAAATTACATAAATATGCCTATTGCCTCTTAGAAGGCAATGGTTTTTTCACAGAAATTGCAATTACATAAAATTCATATATGAAAAAAAAAAGAAAAAAAGAAAAAAAGAAAAAAGAGATTACTAGTATATGATTTGGTTTAGTATGGTACGCAATAAGACAAAAAAGGTTGGTTGTAAAGTAGAATCCAACGGAGACAGGTAATATGACTTCACTGACAGGGGCATTTCCGTCATGTTCGATCTTTATTGACAAAATTACAAATGGCACTCCTCGAGTACATTAAAGAAGATACAAGTGGAATAAATTTCACTCGTCAAACTAATTTTTTTTTTTTTTTTTAATTTTATGTATATCCGTATTTACCTAAACAACTTGTATTTTAGTTTTATTTCCTACAACAGTTAAGATGATCGTTTTTACAGTTAAGATGATCGTTTTTACAGTTAAGGTGATCGTTTTTACAATTAAGATGATCGTTTTTACAGTTAAGATGATCGTTTTTACAATCATGAACAAACCAACAGTTAAGATGGCTCATAATACAATTGTATTTAAGAGAAAATGTAAAGTTTAATAAGTTTGTTCATGATTAGTTACGTTCAATGAATTTTTTCTTCGTTTTGATAAAAGGTTTTTTATATATATATTTGAAAGATCTTTCTTACAATTCTAAATTTATAAAAGAAAAATTATGTTTAAATTTTTATTACTTATTACCATCAAACATACTGCAAAAAATTATACAGTATCAAAATATCTTAAGTATTGGGTAAATCTATTAACAAACTCTTTTATATCTCTTTGAGAAAATATACAACTTCACAAATAATGATCACTAGTAATTAAAACATAACACTAATGTGAACATAATGTGAACCGCCTCAAACAACTATTTTGGTGTATTAATTTTAATAATTGTGTTGGAGGTTCCTTTTACATTTACATAAAAATCCAAAATTTTGATTTGAATTGATTTTTCACCTATTAGGACAAATACATAAATAACGTTTTGATCATTCAAATTATATTAAATTTATTAAAACTGAATCATTTTTTTAAGTATTTTATTCATTTGTTTTTCTCATTTGTAGGTAGATTATTAGCCATTATTTAAATTATTTAGCTTATTGAGGTTATACATAAAAAATGTTAAAATTCTATATTCGCAAAAAAGAGCTCAAAACGTCAATATATCTCATTCTATATATAATCCTAAATTTATTTTTCAGTGTTAAGTAATGAGTTATGAGTAGTGTGTTTATGCAACATAAAATGAAATTTTGCTAGTTGCGATTTGTAACTATAAATTCATTTCTATTGATGAAACAATTACAAATTGAGCTTTCATGTTTTGTTTAAAGAATATGTGTTAGATATTATGACTAAATATTATTTGTTGATATGCATGATTTGGTGGACACCACACTCCACACATAAAAATCTGAATTTTTGGATCCCATTATGATTTGGTGGGCACAATACATGAAAATCTGAGTCTTTGAATCCGATTATGAAATTATCAATCTATGATTTTTGTTTTAATTTAAAGTTTATTTAAAAACATTTAGTTTTCCGTTGGATATTAAAAATCAACCTATCTTGAAGACTAAACATAATTCTAATTGAAAATTTGAAAACTCATTGATAGAGAATATTTTAGAAACATCCCTAGAAACAAAGGTAGTTTAGATATTGCAGAAAATACAATTATAAATGGTTCAAATTGATAATATCAACCATTGGACTCAAACAAATACTCCTACATTATTTATTTGAGAAAATAAATACAATGATTCTAGTTACCAATAATCAAAACATAACATTAATTTATGACTTTCATTTTTTTTAAAGCACATAACATTAATATGAACATAACGCGAACAATCTCAAAAAAAAAATCTATTTTGGTATATAAATTTTAATAAATGTGTTGGATTTCCTTTTGCATTTACAGAGAACCAAAATAATTGATTAATCACATATACTGTAATAAATTGTTTGCGATCATTAGAAAATAGAAAGATCTTAACATTGATTGTCTTGTTAAGTATTTTTTCTTCATTAATTACTCTTTTTGTTAATTTAATCGTTATTCAAATTATTTAGTTTATCGTGATTGTCGACTGAAAATATAAACGTTTCTATATTAATGGAAATAAAGCGAAGCTTGAACGTAAATGCACCTAGTGGCTAGTAGTTTGATACAATTCCCTAATTTTATTTCTCATTTGTTGGATGAAAGCATCTATGAGCAAACCAATTCGTTAAGCCAAAAAATATTACTATTATTTTGCCAAAAAAAAGAGAGTAAAAAGATCCCCATACAGACATCAACGGCTGTGATTCGATTTGATACGTGGGGACTAGACCCATGCAAAAAGCCACACGTGAATTCTCCTACATTGGGATCGTGTTAAGTCTTAACTACTAGATTGATGATAGCTTCACTTGTGCTTATGTACACGTTAGCATAAAACCTTATTCTTGTACTAAACTACACATGGGTATAAGATTAGTACTACAAAAAAGAAGTATTTTAATATTTTCCCATCTACTAAATCCTTTAATTATTGTAATGAAAAAGTATTAAGATCGTAATTATTATCGCTGAGAAATGATAAGCATATACATATAAACGCGTTAAGTAAAGCTACTTCGAATATATTCACCGAGTTCGCCCTAGCCGACATCCTCTCTGGCACAACCACCGAGAAAGCTTCTTCCGACGGCGTCGAGTCCGATCAGCGCCGCTGGGCACTGGATCTGTATTCCTCATCTTCTCCTCTGCTCACAAAGCTCTCTTTCGGTCCGTTTGTGCTTCACCGGAGTCCTTTCGAGATCTCATATCTCAACTCCAACCATGCGACAGCTTCAACTCCTTTCCCTCGTCCCTCCGCCCCCGACCACTTCTCTCAGTGAACGTGTTTCTCTGAACCAACAACCGCCCCCACGACCCCTTGACCGCCCCGGTACCTTTGAACTCTATCCCTCGATCTGGCGTTTCCGGTAATCAACTGCAACATCTCTCCGCTCCTCGGATCTACATCCACTCTCCAAGCATCGTACTTGGCTGCAGCTGGACGGGAGCTCTGTTTTGATGTCGCCGCCATGGAAGATCTTGACGAAGAGCTCACAATCCCTGGCGTTTCCCGTTTCCCCCTTGTCACCTCTTTGGCCCAGGTTCGCTCTACATTCTTATATCAGCCTCCTGGTAGATAGTTTACTTTGGCTAAACTATATTACATCCCCAAACTGGAACCTCCCCCGACCTGCTATTGACTTCGTTATACCAAGTTCATATCTGTTAGTTTTGATGTCTTCTGCTTGGTCAAGTCGAGTAAACCTCGATAGCAGAACATGGATTCTTTCTAGATTGCTTGAGCTCCTCTTGTGTCGAGTCCAATACTTATCCGGGTTTGATCTTAACTCTACTCTTCCCCACTCTAAACAACTTTCGATAAGCTTAATGGTCTCTCTAGTCCGAAGACTGCTAGTGAACCTCAAGCTATCTTCGTTGTTAGATTGGGTTAAGTAACTATTGAAAACCATGTTAAACGGATACTCTAGGGATATTCTCATTAAGGGAGATAGTTTGGGGAAGCTTGGCATTATGATCCCACCTCTGCGGAGTGGGGGTTACCTATGCTTCACCAACTCTCTACCTACTCCTTGCTTAAACTCAAAGAACTCTCAACCGCTACTTATCTACTTTATGAAGCACCCTCATATTAACTTGAAGACTAGTGGCATTATGATCATCATTCCAAGGAGGAATGGTTACCACAACCTCTTTAAGTCCTGTTCTAGCATCCTTGGACCACCAACTACCAATGTAGTAACCGGTCATCAGAGCCATATCAACCCTGCTCGACCCTTTGGCAACTCCGCTTTGCCAGTTTCATATCCGCCCAGTCTTAGACGTCTCAAGACAGTGGCCCCCTACTCCTTTGACTTGCTCATGAAGTCTGTTTTGGTTTCTCTTGATCTTACAAGCTCCATATTGCTTCCAAGCAGGTGGTTCACAGCTCTCAAGTCCTCCACTCCGAATGCCTTTATCTACCTATGTATTTTTATTGCTCTATGCATTGTCTTAGCTTACCATGTTTTGTACTCTAAACTCTCCCTATCCTGTGTGTTATTCTCTATTTGAAATGGAATGATAACACCTCTTTGCTCAAAAAAAAAAAAAACGCGTTAAGTATTGGAGAACTGTCTGATACGGCAAAAAGGAATGAATTAACGGCGTTAATGTTGCAGTTATCTACATCGCAGGCAGTTATGTATATACGTGTCAGCATATATAGATATCTTAGAAAGCGTGGTAGAGATCCAACGGCTGCTATGTGCTGACGTGGAAGCATGTGTATGTTCTTGTCAGTTTTTAAAGAAAAATTAAACTATATATTAATATTATAAATGCATGTGTTAGCTATAATTTGGTTAAATTTACCTATTTAATACTGTACATACATACTGTATTAAACAAAATTGGCCATACCATTTAATGGCGGACCCAAGTAGAAGTTAGGAGAGTCAACTAACCGGATAAAATGTTCAAAAAACATTGTTTTGTATGTAAATTATTGAAGTTGTAATAGCTTAGTTGGTTTTCTTCAATGTGCCAACACCCTCAAACCCAAGTTCGAGAGTCCCATTCTACACCAATAATCTATTTTCCCTTGGGTCAGCACTTATAGTTATGAGAAATACCCTAGAATAGCACACATTTGGGTTTTTGTTCCAAAACTAGCACACATGCTGGAATGTTCCAAAACTAGCATTAGTATATTATTATTATTTTATCTCAAAATTAAATCTAAGCTTATGATTTTAATTGAAACAACAATATCCGACGAAGCTTCCGGCAAAACTAAGCTTTTAATCTCAGATCTTCTTCTTCTTCTTCTCCGGTGAAGCTTGTGGTGAAGCTTCCGATCACAGATTCCGATCAGATTTCAAAAATAGTTGAAGAAAAAAATAGATGGAAGAGGAAATCTCCAGAGTGAGACACCAATGGAGGACGTAAGAAACGATGTGTAGAAGAACGAATATAAGAAAGATCTTCAAAGAGACGAAGATGTTAGAGTGAAAAGAATAATGTTCCAGAGTAACGAACAGAAGAACGAGACCTCAGATGAATCCATGGTTGTGTATCTCCTTTTGCTCTGCTCATATGTACCAGTCTCGATTCTCATGGTAATTTTCTTTTCCCCCTCTCTCTAAACTAGATTTGATGAGCGAAATAGATCTGTTCCCGTATAGATTTTGTATCTAAGTTTGGGTTGAGCTCCAGTTTGAATGTAAAAATCTTGAAGCTGAAATGTGTATTTGAGTTCTATTCTCTCTTATTTGGATACCAAAGTAGTTGCATATCAAGTGTTTGATATAATGTCATTGGAAACAAAGTAGTTGGTAAAGAGTAAAAAGTTTATCATTTTGATGTCTTCGGCTTATACTTCGTCTGTTATGGAGTTGACTATTGGTGATGATGAGGCGTAGTATGATCATCTAGTTTGGTCATCACCATTACTGGGATTTTTGAATATTTAGGAAATTCTTCCTAAATATCAATGAAGTTTTCCTAAACATATGAAATCCTTCCTAAATCTAAAGAAATGAGTGTATCACATATTACTCTATTTCACCTTTGCTTTAAGAACATGGTGAGAGTTTTAAATTTGTGTAAGGCTTATATGTACTATTGAGATTAAGCTTAAACTTTATTTCTCTCCAATGACTACACTACATGTAGGAAAATTGGTAGGTATCTAGCTTGCTATGAGTTTTTGAATTGTTTTGCTAATGGTAAAGATCAACTTGGTAGTGTTTCTTGGGGTTTTAAAGTTAATCAATCTGGTAGTGTTGCAGAACTAGATTAAATGTGTGGTGATATATAAGATACCTCTTGAAGTAATATGTTAAAACGAAAATTGATTTCATGGACTGATCATGTTGTTGAATAAGGTTTTCAGCTCTAAATTCAAGTGATTGATGATATACATGATGACAAATATTTCAAGAACAAAGCAGAGAGTTGATGATGAAGATGGGAAAATGGGCACTTGAGTGGAAGTTGAGTTCGTCATTATGGAAGGTCTTCATAAAATTCAAGAACACCTTCCTAAAAGCTATGGAATCCTTCCTAAATTTTTGAAAAATGTGTTTCTAAATCTCTTTATATGTGTTTTCCTTTATTGTATCACATATTACTTCATTAGTGATGTATACTGATTTGATTATGTGCACATATTGGTGTTTTACAATAAAGGTAGCAAATAGAAATATCCAACATGATGTTTTAGGAAGATCTTCCTAAACATCAATGACTTCTTCCTAAATTTCAAAGAGTTCTTCCTAAACGTCAATGACTCCTTCCTAATGCTCTTTTTTTCTTTTCATGACGGTCTTCCTGAAATTCAAGAAATCATTCATAAATATATGAGAATCCTTCTTGAATGTTACATTCAAATCCTTCTTATATGTTTACTGGTGAAAACATAGCTATCTACAAAAATATCAAGATAATTAATACAAAACCTTCCTGAATATACTTTAAAACAAGTCTTGTGGTGAAAATCATCCAAACTATCTTTCATAACCAAAATCCTAATGCTAAAACAAAGACCATGTGAATACAAAGAATCAAACTGTAAATACTTCGATCTCATATGGCAACTGAAGCCTTCAATCTTGTATGAGCACCGTTCATCTTTGATTCTGAGTGTTATTGCAGCTCCAGTTCTTCCTAAACTTTTTATGAAAGTCATCCTGAAGATCAAAGAAACTTTCTTGAATTTTGTTCAATCCTTCCAGAATTTTCATAAGATGGAAGTAAGAACCTATATATCTTATAGCATACGTGAAAACTAAAAAAGAGCAGAACATATTAACAAACAATAGTATGTGCAAGACCATCCCAGAAAAAAGCATAAGATAATAGCAAAGAGATCAAGAATCTAAGAAAATATAAGATTATGGTACAAAAAAAAAGAGACAATATAATAAGAAAGNCAAGTAAGCATCAAAGCACAGGGAGAAACACAAGTCCTCAAGCAAGCAATTGCAGCCTCATGTGTTCCTTTTCTCAGCAATTCAATAAATTTCTTCACAAGAAAAAACAAAATAGAACAAGAGTTACATGGTTTAAAATAGATCCTAGCATGAAGATCCTAAATATTCAGAAATCCCAAAAATTGTGATGACCAAAACAAGAAGATCCTCCTCCATTGTATTTTGCCTTATACACTACTAACCTACCCCATAACCAACGAACTACAAGCCATAAATGATTAAACATGACTTTCAACCACCATTATTACCTCCTTGACAACAACTCCTTTTCTTCTCAACGTCTCATGTACTTCTCACCATTAACTCAATATTATTCCCTTCATCAGAGCATGAAGAGGAGTTATTCAAGGAGTTCCTTGGAAGGAAAAAATTGATGTCCCATCATCTCACTACCACCATGATTCAATTATGTAGCAATAAAGAGATAACCATCCTATTTCCAATCATTCAAATCCCACTCCAAAATTCTTTTACCTACTGACTTCAGATCCATAACAATAAGCTCATAGAAATATTGAGTCTCACCTTCAATTCTAGCTTCCATGACAGATAGTTTCCACTCTCAAGAAAAGGGATAAAATTCAGACTAACATAAGAAATACAATAAAACCCAATTGATCTTTGGTAGATGGAAAGTTAGAAAAACAAAAACTTTCAAGCTTATTCCTATAGATTCTTCTCTAGAACCTTAGAAAGGAACTCAACGACAGATCCATGATTTCCAATAAACCCAGAAACATATGCAAAGGAGAAGAAGCTGAAGGATGGTCGAATGATGAGCATAGCAAATTTGTACCGTAGTTAATAGATTGGTTTCACCAATGATGAGCAGAGCAGATCTCTTCAGTGTCGCAATTATTGGTTTCACTAACTTCGACTTCATGAATCACCTTCAATTCAGATTCGATTGGGTTCGTGCGATTAGGTTTGGAATCAGTGAGAAGGAGGAGCGAGAGAGAAGACGTTGGTTGCAATGTCACGATCGACACTATTTTAATTTTATTAATATCTAATATATAATTTTGTGCTAGTTTTGGAACATTTAAAAGTGTGTGCTAATTTTGGACTAAAAACTTAAAATTGTGCTATTTTTGTCAATTATTTATTCTATATATTAACTAAAAATAATACAGTAAAATACATAAAATAGGGTTGCGATATTATTTCATAGATAAATATTGTTTTCGCTTCATAAACAACTTTTTTGGTTAATTTTTAAGAACATTNATTCATACCGTAGTTAATAGATTGGTTTCACCAATGATGAGCAGAGCAGATCTCTTCAGTGTCGCAATTATTGGTTTCACTAACTTCGACTTCATGAATCACCTTCAATTCAGATTCGATTGGGTTCGTGCGATTAGGTTTGGAATCAGTGAGAAGGAGGAGCGAGAGAGAAGACGTTGGTTGCAATTTCACGATCGACACTGTTTTAATTTTATTATCTAATATATAATTTTGTGCTAGTTTTGGAACATTTAAAAATGTATGCTAATTTTGGACTAAAAACTTAAAATTGTGCTATTTTTGTCAATTGCCCTATAGTTATAGAGTTTTATTATTTTATTTATTTGAGAAAGATCGCATCAACTAATTTGTAAAGAAAACTACTTGTAGAAAATGTCAGTTTCTCTTTCAAATATAATTGAATATTAATTATAAATCTATATAAATATTTTTGGAAGGAAGATGTTTTAGATTCAAAATTGCAATGATTTAGTGGAGGTTATTGGTTTAAGATTAGAAAAGAGTTTTAAAGATTTTAAATGTTATGTAGAATCTGTTGTTATTAGATCAAAATTTTGTTAAATTCTGTTAAAGTTTAGGGTTATTAGTTTGTGATTTGTAAAAAGTCATTTAAAATCTTAATAAATTAGGATTATTGGATTCAGACTTTTATAAAGTCATTAAAAGTTTTGTGTTATGGGACGGCTTACCCAATCTGACTTTTATTTACTCCGTTATGCGCTTTATGGGAAATTTCAATTAATTAAAAATTAAAGTATTAATTAAATATTGAAAATTCAATGATACGCCTTTTATTTTTGACTCCGAAAGTCTCAAAAATTTAAAAATAAATTAAAAAGCTCAAATGATTCACCTTTTCTTAAAATGTACCCCGTTTGTCTTCGAGGGGAGATCTATATGGTCCACAACTTTTTTATTAGACAACTCAAAAAAAAAAATGATATTCTTTTCTTTTTGGTTATGTATTATGAGTTTTCATTTGGTATTTTACACTTTATCCCTTCTCAAAGAAACCTCTAGAAAAGCCAAAAACACACAATTTGAAATACATTCATAATTTTACCATAAATGATTGTACCATGAGGCCATTTCTTAATGTTTTTTTTTTCTTTCTTTTGTGGGGGTTTATATATCATTCTTTTCAGATTTTGTGAAAATATTGTTTATAGTTTTGCTTACGGAATTTATAATTTTGCAACATGTTTGTTAAATAGTAGTATAATTTTGAAGGTGTTGGGTGAATAGAGCTGCTGACACAGCACCTGTGACTATTTGTCGGGACACATGTGTAAGAAGCAAAGCCTCTCATGCTTTCTTGCTTCTCTTTGTTTTTCTCTCGTCTTTTATATATCCATCATTTTATTTTTTATACGTATAATATTTTATTGCTATAATTTTTAAAAAGTATATATATAGGAGGTCACAGATTAGATTAGTATAGTTTTTTTTTTTTTGTTAAAAGATTAGATTAGTATAGTTTCGTCTGTAAACCAATATGTACACAAAGAAGTACTATAGTAATATGATTTACGATCATTATTCATTACTAGACTAGCAGTAAATTTAGTATATTAAATAAACCACATCTACACTCTCTATCTACACCTAATTAGAAGACGTATTTAGGTGATCGATCACTGTTATTGCAAAACTAAAATGTGGAATGAAAAATACTTCTCGTGGAATGAAAACCATTGAATACAAATATCTCGACAATGTGACAAAAATACAAATATCGCTCTAAAGAAAATCATATACTACTAAAAACGAACCATAATATAATATTAGAAAACATGAATTATTATCATTTTGCCATCAAATAATATGGTTTACGTTAAATATCTGTGTACTTTAGGAAAATATAAAAATTACAAAATTATCGGAAACTAATACCAAATTACTATATCCAAAACATGACAAATATTTATAACAAATTTATCATTTTTGATTAGAAAAATAATTTTGATTTCGTTAAAAAGATTTTGTTGCCTTGTAATATCACCACACCACCGCGTAAAATTAAAAATACATTAATCATGATTACAGAAAAAGGAAAAAAAAAATCGAAATATAAACAAACCCAAAAGACAGATGGAATCCATATTCACTCTCTCTCTCTCTTTCTTTCATTGAGCCTTTCGTCTCCTTTCTCTCTCTCTATCTAAACCTCCATAGCTTTCCTACGCAAGCTATCATCTCTGTCTCTACAAGCTCTTCAATCTACACATATACAGAAGCGTTTTAGTACAAAAGATGGAGACTTTGAGTCGTTTCTTGGTTTTCATGTCTCTGTTTTCCGGTTTAGTTTCTGGATTCGCTATTCAAAACCTTCCAATCACATCTTTTGAAGAAGGTTACACTCAGCTTTTCGGTGACAAGAACTTGTTTGTTCATAAAGATGGCAAATCTGTCCGGTTAACGCTCGATGAAAGAACCGGTACGATTCTTTTTTTTAATCTTCCTCTGTTTTTTTTTATTTGTTTTTTTTCATTGTTCTTCTCGGTTTAGTCATGATGATGATTTGGTTTATTTTACAGGTTCTGGGTTTGCTTCAAATGATCTTTACTTGCATGGGTTCTTCAGTGCTTCTATCAAATTACCTTCTGATTATTCAGCTGGTGTTGTTGTTGCCTTTTATGTAAGTTCAAAACCCTTAATTTAGCTTAGATTCACAGTTTTGTAGCTGTTGGGTATTGTTAGGATTAACCAAATAAGGATCTTTTTTCCATAAATATGATAAATTTCACTATTGATTTGGGATTAGTATTAAGTAATAATGATTTTTATTTTGGGTTGTTATGGTTTCAGATGTCCAATGGAGATATGTATGAGAAGAACCATGATGAGATTGATTTTGAGTTTCTTGGTAACATTAGAGGAAAAGAATGGAGGATTCAGACAAACATTTACGGTAATGGAAGCACTCATCTAGGAAGAGAAGAGAGATATAATCTCTGGTTTGATCCGACTGAAGATTTTCATCAATACAGTATCCTCTGGTCTGATTCTCACATCATGTAAGTAATTATGAGTCTATCTTAATCTAATTTATTTGTTATTAACATAACCTTAAGAGTTTTGAAGGGAGGTTAGGCTATAGACCCCATTTTGAATTAAAGCTTTCTGGATTCAAATAATGTCATCTTCTATTTAAGGAAACTCAAGTGGGGTTTTTAATGATGGGAGGATCTTTTTTGTTGATAAAAATTGCTACACATTTCTTGGTTGGGTATTAATTTTTTTCCTTGTTGTGGAAAGTTTTGTGATGCTTGGGACAGCATTTGCTTTTGGTTGTATTGTTCCTGTCAATTTCAAGTGTGTGTGAGCCCCCAAAATGGTTTACAGCTTTCGATTTTTTGTCATCAACAATGACCCCATAGAGAAGAGTATGTTTTTTTTCCTTTGGGGGTCCAAAAATCACAAGTTGAGAATCTTTTTACTTAGTTCATCAAAAGCTGGATATTTTTTTATGCCAAAAATGTTATATTTCTATGCTTACAGTTTTAGGATATTGATCAAAATCAAACTTACTTAACGGACATATGTTTTTTTCTTTATAGCTAATTGAATCCTTGTCCCTCGTTATTATTTTTTATGATCAGAGTTGTTCTTTTTGGTTATGCAGATTCTTTGTAGACAATGTTCCGATCAGAGAGGTCAAACGTACAGCTTCAATGGGAGGTGACTTCCCATCAAAGCCGATGTCTCTATACACAACAATATGGGACGGTTCTAAATGGGCGACTAATGGTGGCAAGTACGGTGTAAACTACAAATATGCGCCTTACATTGCACGGTTCTCTGATCTAGTCCTTCACGGCTGTCCTGTGGACCCAATCGAGCAGTTTCCGAGGTGTGATGAAGGAGCGGCTGAGTATATCCGTGCGGCGCAGGAGATCACCCCATCACAGAGGAGTAAAATGGATGTTTTCAGGCGGAAACACATGACTTACTCTTATTGCTATGATCGGACAAGGTACAAGGTTGCATTATCAGAGTGTGTGGTAAATCCCGCTGAGGCTCAAAGGCTTAGGGTTTATGATCCAGTCACGTTTGGTGGAATCCCTAGGCGCCACCGAAATGGAAAGCACCGGAGCAAGAGAAGCAGAGTCGATGGAACAGAGTCGATATGAGAGTAACATATATAGTCAATAATATGGTGTTGGGTAAGAGATTTGGTGGGGGGTTACTATAATAAGTCCATATATTGGTTAATTTATGATTCAGTGCATTTTCACAGTTAGAGGGAGCATTTTTTGTCATTTGTTGCTTGTATATGAATATATAAAAAAGAAAATAATTAAATTTTTTTATTTTGAGAGATTTTTTCGAGTTTGAATACTACAAATTGGTTTCTTGTTTTTGTAAATACACTGTCCTTTACGAATATTTGCAATGTAATTTCAGCTGTCTTTGGATATTTTTATTTATTGATCATTTCATTTCCTTTGGCCTATTGATCCAATTGATATATATTTGTATTCAATTTTGGGTACTTTATGTGGAGAAAGCTTTGTCTCTCTTGTGTACTTGTTTTTATTCAATGGGTCCAACGAATATTGTTTTAATTTTGTGTGGTCATGTTCATGCACATATGTATATAACATACAACGACAAATATTTTATGTAAATCAATACATGGTACCTTTCGCATTCCAACAAATTTTGAGCTGTGTAAACAATTCAGTTTTGTAACACATGTACCTTATATAAGCTATAGTTTCGAATGGTTTGTTTTGAGTTTAGCCGCATAGTTTCAAATATATATATATATATATATATATATATATATTTTTAAATTATTTATAACATATAGATATATATGGGAAATTTAGGGACCATCTAAGGGGATAAGACTTGAAAAAAACTAGACAAAATTGGCTTTAGTTCATTCTCATTCGTGTTTAGTCGTTTTGAGGTTGATGTTTTGCTTTTTGCCAGCTATTTTCCAACTGGTAAAACACTCTACTTGTTTTCAAAGGTTCATCACACAGCTGCTGGCTTAATCTTTTATCCATAAACATAACTTTTGATTGGGTCGGGTCGGTTTGACCGAATTGGATAATTGATTATTAAGAAAAATACTGCGATAACTCAAGGCTTGAAAGACCCATTTTATCCAAAAAGGTCTTATAAATATTTCTCCATGGAAATATGCTTAAACAAATCTGTCAAAAAAAAAGCCACATAATGTAAACCACATCGACTGATATTTATGTTTTCTTTTTCTTTTTTTTTTGGTGAACTGATTGATTATTTTTAAAGATAACATTTTTGATTTTCAGAATTCTTTCTAACAAAATGATATTAAGACGGTTTTTTGTTTTAGTGATTGTGATGGAATTGAGAATAGTATTATGAACATGGTAAGACGTAAATATATTTTATTAGAACATACATAAATATAATTTAATAATTTATTATTCAAATTAATATCATATTGTTAAATATCAGTATAATATTGATTTGAGCCAATTAAGTATTCTCGTTTTAATATGATTGAGTAAAAAGGATCCTTTAACCAATTAGTATTCTCAAATTGCAAAACAAAAGGATCACACAAAATCATCTTAGGCAATATTTACCAAATCCATATAATTATCAAAAGATTCTAACCTAGACTTTTTCAAAAGGTGAAAATTCATTTGAAGAACCGTACTCTATCAAAATTTATTAGAATCTTTAGAATCTCAAACTTAATAGATAAAATCTCAGCTAAAATCATTTTCAGACAATAAAGAGGTTTTTTCCCGTAAACAATGACCATGTCTTAACGAATTCCATAACTCAACCATTTTTAAAAAATCAGTAAAACAGATTATAAAAAAGATTCAAGCAAGAAAAAGGTTTTAATATGCTACTTCGAAAAATAGAACAGAAAATGCACTCAATGCAATAGATATTGGTTGGATATGATGTTATTTTCGATTTTTTTGTTTATGTCAGTTATCTCTAAAATATCTCTACACAATCATAATTTAATTAAAATCGGATCATTTAATACAAAATTAAACCCAACACTCCATTAAAATAGGAAACAAATATGGTAATCAATAATCATTTCTGATCTCATATTCCTAAATTCGGATTGTTGGGATTAATCTGTTTCCTAATATTTCTGAGCAAATTTGGTAATCTATATTCATAATTAAAATCGGAGTCCTTCAATAACAAATTTGAGTTTTTAATGATATTACTAACCATCAATATCATAATCTATAACCATTTATGATTGTTATTTAATCTTATATTTAGTAAGAATAAAATTTTCTCTATAGGATTTGGCGAAGGTGGTGTGTCTGGTAGTTTAACTAGTTCGTCTAAGGTGAATTTCCATTGTTCTACACAGATTAAAAACTGATCTCCCAGTTTCTCAAAGTAAAAGTAACGAACTATATTGTGGTGAAAATCAGATGCAATGAGAATTTTGATCTCATTATTGATTGCATCTAGTGTTGCACCATACTTAACAACCACGTGACGATCTTGGAAAAAACCTAAAACTATCTTGCAGTCTCTATATTCTCCCATGGTCAGAATCACCTTACCTAAGGAGGGTGTCTTTCTTTAGTGTGTTGGCATTTTATTTTAGAAACTTATGGACTTATGGTTAGTTGATATCATGTATATAATAAATTCAAATAATTTAATCTATATATCTGTAATATAATCATTGTTAATCATGTTTATTTCTCAAATTTCAAATGCTTATATAGTTTATAAAATATTCTCTATCCAATTTTTATTTCGTTAAAATTGTACTATATGTTATAAAAGAATACATATACGTCTTTCCCCAAAAAAATATCAACAAACAATAAATACTAATTAAAAACATTTCAAATTTAATAGGTCACAATGGAAAATAAAATAAAATTTAAAAGTGTATTTACATATATAGAAAACGCGTTTTCCTTCACTGATTAAAATCTGAAAATCATGAACAAAATAAGAAAAAAAACTTTGAAGAATTTGTTGAACTACGACAGCTATTTCAAAGAGTATAATCAAAACACACACAAGAAAAACGTTATCTATTTTCAAAGAGTACTAACTCTAAATTTAACAATAAAATGATTGTGAGGTTAATACTACTTGTTAAATATACTTTTTTGAATAGAACAAATAGACTTACTTGGTAATGCTAAATTAAACAATTTAACAAGAGTTTTCTCAAGACTCAAGACTTGGTCTGCGGCATATCATTGTCCGTTGTAAAATTAGTTTGCCGCAACAACCATTTAAACCCTAAATAAAATCATATATATAAAAGTAAGGTTTTGGTCTCTCTTTATTGGTTGATTTTCATTTAATGATTTTTAATTTTTTTTTATATTTTTTATTTGCTTTCTAATTGTTTAATTGCTTTAAACAATATTTAAGACTCAATTAACACAATACATTTAACTCACACATTAAAATAAAATTATAACTGAAAATAAAATAAATTATGCATTAATCATATTTCACTACTCAATATAATTGTAACTCTCATAATTCTATTCTAAATGTAACTTACACTAATTCTTATCATATAAATAAGCATTCTCTCATTCTCTCATTCTCTCATTCTCTCATATTTGGATTCTTTTACTTTTTCATTTTCACATTTTCTTCAACTTCTTCCATTTTCTTCCACAATACCTCAAATCATTTTTTGTTTTTTTTTTTGTTTTCGATTTCTTATTTTTGTTGTTTGAGTTACAGAAAACCAAATAAAATATCATTGTAAAAATTTAATGCTAAATTTTAATTTTAGAGATTACATGATATATATTTACATTGTTCTTATTTTAAAAGATTCATCTCCATTATCTAATTTGGATAAGATTCATCTCCATTATCTAATTTGGATTATCATTTTATAAGTAATCATTCTCTCATCCTCTCCCACCAATATCAAATATTGTTATATCTCATATGTATTGTAAGAGTTTGATTCTATATTATAATTTTGAAAGTATTATATATATTTAACATTGTTTTCAATTTTTAAAATTAAATT
The DNA here is from genome assembly GCF_000633955.1 of Camelina sativa. NCBI lineage: Eukaryota > Viridiplantae > Streptophyta > Magnoliopsida > Brassicales > Brassicaceae > Camelina > Camelina sativa. The sequence goes on from NC_025693.1 coordinate 1,035,656, forward strand.
ACTCTTTAGAATTTTTATTGCATTTCATATGATTTTATAAGGTTTCACTCTCTCCTTATTGGTCTATTTAGCATTTAATTTCAAAAAAATTATATTTATTTTTAATTAAATAAAAATATAATAATGTACATTAATCTATACTTTAAATCGACACTTTACTACTAAATTGTAACTGAAATTACATAAATTATGAATTGACTTTTTCCATTCATTTTCACTCAAACACAGTATAAATTATAATTGTAACTCTTCTAATTAAATTATTTTAGAAATGTAAATTCCACCCTTGAAATCCTATAAATAACCATTCTCACATCATCATCCACCATATCACAAATTCTAAATGTTTTCTTTGTTTTGTTTATGTTCTTGCATGAATTCAAAACTCATGGTAAGAGTGTGATTATATATTTTGCTGGATTTATCTTATATTTTGTTCATTTTTTTAATGTATTTCTTCTTTCCTTTTTTTTCTCTTCTTATTATTTTCAATTACATATGTATAATAAAATTTTTGTGGCTGTAAAAAAAAAATAATCGATGCAGATTCAGCAACACTAATTTCAACCAAAGCCCAATGAGGGAATCAAGCTAAAAAAATCATCTTCATACATGTATATATATATTTTTTATTTTCAAAGGTATGCAATGTTTTAACAAAATTAACTATTATAATAGAATTATTAAATCAAAAATTTTAATTCTCTTTTACCTCCAATTTTTTTTGAGAATTTGTATACTCATCATTATAGTTAGTTCTTGTGATCCAAAATATAATTATATAATGATCATTATAATATTTCTTTAATTCAAAATTTTGTAATTTAATGATTTTCTATATAAAAAACAATTTGATATTCCACTTCTAAAATTTTACTACAAAGAGGAAATCATTAGAATTTAACCTAGCAATATAGCTTAAATTAAGGTGAAAATAAAAGAGATTTGAATAAATAAAGTGTATTATTGACATATAGAAAATTTGTTTATTATATATGTATTTTTAAGGAGAATTTCAAAAATACATCTTTTTCAATACCATTTTCAGAAATACCATATTAAAAAACTTACACATGCTTTGTTTTTTTTTTTGTTGAAATAAACTCATACATATTTAAATTCATATTATTTTGTAAGTCAAACTAAGTTAGTTTTCGTATAACATCATATGAACTTCAATCTAAATAATTTTAAAAATTTCCAAGGAAAACTTTTATCTTTTTGGTTTTTATTTCTAAATTTTCACTCATCAATATAAATTATAGTGCTAGATTTCATACTAATGGTTTCATCTTTAGAGGGTTTAGTTAGATGGTATATTTTTAAAATTATATTCTTTTTCTATATATTACTCTATTTAAATTTGAGTGCTAGAAGAGAATAGAGAATTAGACATGAATATTTTCAACCTCATGACCTTGTGGAGTGAATATTGAAGAATATTAAAAAAATATTACTTATAAGATGATAATCTAAAATAGACAATGGAGATAAACCTTTTAAAACATCAAAAGCAATGTAATATATATATACCTTACAAACTCCAAAAATATAATTTAGAATTAAGATTTTACAATGATATTTGAATTGATGTTTTAACCCATACAACAACAACAATAAAAAAAACACAAAACAAAACAAAACAAAACAAAATAAAGATTTGAAGTATAGTAAAAGAGGATGAGAGAATGAATGAATGAGAGAATAAGAGAATGAGTATTTATAGAATAGAAGTGATGTAGAATTATATTTAGAAAAATAGGAGTTACAATTCTAAGTAATTATGTGTTTTAATAATATTATTTTTCTATATTTTACTCCATTTAAATTTGAGAAATATCATTTTAAAAAACTTTACTAAAAAAATCTTCTCAGAAAATTCTCATAGTTTGATTATTACATAAAAAATAAATTAACATAACTGATACAACAACCCGCGCATATGCGCAGGATATTACCTAGTATATAATAAAAAAAAAACTTTTAATATTTTCCTAAACATTCTCAAGTTTGTTTAATATTACTATTTATATTCCTCCTAAACATTCTCACGTTTGTCCAAGCTCTTTTTTTTATTTTTATTTTCTTCCTACCCAAAAAAAAGCTCTTTTTTATTTTCTGCTTCCGGCTGTATGTTGTAACATAATTTAACTCTGTTGTTATTATGAAAAAATAGCAGAAAAAGAAACACATAAATTATCTTGACACAATTGAAATAATCTAAAAACCGTTTACAAACTTGCGAGCTTCATAAACAGACTCCCAAATCCCAACTTTGTGGTTATAATTATGAAAAACCTCACGATAATCAGAAAATGTCTACCAAACCGTAACCAAAACTGAATTACAAATGGTTTCTATAGAATTTCAATCTTTGTACACCGAAATACACGAACCTAAACCAAACCAAAAAACCGAATGCACAAATAGGTTATGTCTACCAGCGGCTAGAATCACAACTGCAACTAGAACCATAGCAGTAATGGTTGTATCTTTGATGATGCTTCTTACACGAGATAGTCTAGACGAGATCACTTTGCAGGACTTGTCAGCTTCTTTGTAAAGAGAAGCTTTGGCTCGTCCTTCAGCGATGACATATTTATTCTAAAAACATCACAGGTTAAGGTCAGAGATGAAATGATAACTGAATGGAGGGTGAGATTAGCTAAGCTTAGAAGAGCAAGGAGCAATTACCTGTAGCATGAAGCTCTTCATAGTTTGACCAAGAGTGAGAGTATCACTAGGCGATGATGATAGTTTGAGAGAATGATCCTTCCATTCTTCTACTAGCATTTTAAGAAGAGCAACACTAGCTTCCAGATTCCCCTGATAGAGTTTGTCCCAGTTTTTCCAGCAATCAACATTTTCAGTCAAACACCAAATAGCGATTGTTGTAGCTTCCTTGGCTAAAACAGAATTACGACCTTTACCACTTCCTCAACCTCACAAGTTACGACCTTTGGGTCTTCCAACTCCAAAGAAGAACATAAGATCATCTGCATTGTCTTCTGTATCGAAGCAAGTTCATAAAGATCCGAGCTTTCTCATCGGTTTAGCTAAAGAGATCAAGAGCTTGCCTTCTTCTGATGCAGATGTCTCTCTTTTTCTCAATAAATGGGTTAGCTTCTTGCGTAAAGGTTCACTCTCTATGACCATTCGAGAATCTGTCAAAAAAAAAAAAGCCACATAATGTAAACCACATCGACTGATATTTATGTTTTTCTTTTACTTTTTTTTTTTGGGTGAATTGATTGATTATTTTTAAAGATAACATTTTTGATTTTCAGAATTCTTTCTAAAAAAAATGATATTAAGACGTTTTTTTGTTTTACAGATTGTGGTGGAATTGAGAATAGTATTATACATTATGAACATGGTTAAGACGTAAATATATTTTATTAGAACATATATAAATATAATTTAAAATTTTATTATTCAAATTAATATCACATTGTTAAATATCAGTATAATATTGATTTGAGCCAATTAAGTATTCTCTTTTTAATATGATTGAGTAAAAAGGATACTCGAACCAATTAAGGGGGGTGTATTGAAACAATAATTTTGGAGGATTTGATGGGATTTAAGAAGTTTGAAATTTTGATAGATTTTAGGGAAGTTCATATGATTTATAGTAGAATTCTTTCAAATCCCACCTAAAACCATGAGATTTGGATTTCTGTATTTTTAACTAAACAAATCTTCTCAAATCCTCAAGAATCTCTAAAATTTATTAAAATCCAAATCCCCAGACTGTTTTGAATAACAGTGGATTTTAAAGTACTTTTTAAAATCATGAATTGAATAACAGTGGATTTCAAGAGACTTTAAAAAATCCATGATTGAATAACATAGGATTTATAACTTTTACCCAAATCACTTAAAATGTCAAGTTGAATACACCCCCTAAGTATTCTCAAATTGCAAAACAAAAGGATCACACAAAATCATCAGAGGCAATATTTACTAAATCCGTATAATTATCAAAAGATTCTAACCTAGACTTTTTCAAAAGGTGAAAATTCATTTGAAGAACCGTACTCTATTAAACTTGATTAGAATCTTTAGAATCTCAAGCTTAATAGATAAATCTCAGCCAAAATCATTTTCAGACAATAAAGATGTTTTTTCCGTAAACAATGACTATGTCTTAACGAATTCCAAATCTCGACCATTTTTTAAAAATCAGTAAAACAGATTATAAAAAAGATTCAAGCAAGAAAAAAGTTTTAATATGGTACTTCCAAAAATAGAACCGAAAATGCACTCAAGCAATAGATATTGGTTGGATGTTATTTTCGATTTTTTTTTTTAATGTCAGTTATCTCTATAATATCTCTACACAATCATAATTTAATTAAAATCGGATAATTTAATACAAAATTAAACCCAATAGTCCATTAAAATAGGAAACAAATATGGTAATCAATATTCATTTCTGATCTCATATTCCTAAAATCGGATTGTTGGGATTAATCTGTTTCCTAATATTTCTGAGCAAATTTGGTAATTTATATTCATAATTAAAATTGGAGTCTTTCGGTAACAAATTTGAGCTTTCAGTGCTATCACTAACCATCAATATTGTATTCTATAACCATTTATAATTGTTATCTAATCTTANAAAAAAAAAAAAAAAAAAATAATCTTATATTTAGTAACAATATAATATCTGCAGCATAACTCAAGGGTTTTTCTTGTTCATTTTGAAGCCAAGCTATCCTCATGTCAGCAATCTTCGCAGTTACTATATTCCCCTGGGTCATGATTACTATGCTCTTTGGCATCAAAACTCTGTGGACTATATAAAGTCCATGCAAATGTTGAAGTCCCACTACAACATCCCTACATCATGCTAATTTACTTACCAAAAAAAAAAAAAAAACATGCTATTTTAAATCGATGGTAAGAATGTAACAGTTGAGTCATGGAGATTCTAATACCTTGACTTTGCTATCATCAGCAGCAGGTGGCAAGAACTGGAAATAGGGTAAATAAGTGACACAATTGACATCAAAATAGTGTCCTCTTTGGCTTTTAGATTGCCACTGCAAGACTAACAATTGAACCGAGTTGGTCAGCTAAGTTCCACGCTCATTAAAAACAGTTGTTGTTAGCTTCTCCCTCCAAATAGATAGCAGATGGACAAAAATAAAATCTAGCATCTGATAAAGCCCAAAAACACCATCCGAGAACCCCAAATTAACCATGTCGAGCCCCTTAATTAGTATAAGAAGCGAACAAAAATAAAATGCCTTAGTTTAAATAAATAAAAATGTCCACAAAAGTTAATCACATCTTCGTATTACAAAACTAAATAAAAAACAAACTAAAAAAATATAAGTTCTTAAACATTTTGTTTTCTTTTTTATTACATTGCAATTTTTGGAAAAAAACATTTAACCAAACAGAATAAATAGAAAATATATATATATATATATATATATATATCTTATTATATAAAGTTGAGTTTTGAAAGTTAGTCATTAACAATATTTTTACATGTGTCAAGTTATCAATCTCAGATTTTGACATGTGTAAAAGTTAATATTTAATAGGAGTAATTTAATTACAATAAATATAAAATATTAATAATGTAAGAAGATAATTATCAAAAATTACAGAATTTACAAAATTGTCTTAAACTATTAGAACTCTATTTGGACAAGTTTCAAGGTTTTGGGATGTTAGTAAAATACCTTCTCCAGCTAATTTCAAAGAGAGAGTAAAAATCTTTCGAGTGATTTGTTTCCATGCCTTGCTTCCTGGTGAAGTTGCAAGAGTATCACTCGGTGAGGATGATAGATTGAGGGAATGATCCATACATCTCTCGGCAAGATGTTCAAGAAGAGCAACACAAGCTTTTAGATTATCCACAGAGATATTGCCCCTCTGCTTCCAGCAATCAAGGATTATGTTAAGAGACCAGATAGCGACTGCGGTAGCTTGCTGGGGTAAATTTCCTGCAACAAAGTTAAACGTATTAGAACTCTATTTGGAGAAGAGAGAGAGGGAAGCAGAAAAGTGAAGGATTGGATTGTTGTTACAAAATACCTCGTGCAGCTAAGTACAAAGAAAAAAAGAATATCTGGTCATTCATTGCCTCAAGTGCACCGTCCTGGAATTTCCCTACAAGTGTTTTAAGAATATCAAGACTCACTTTTACATTTCTATAGTAGAGATTCTCCCAGATCTTCCAGCATTCCTTGTTAACGGTCAGAGACCAGATAGCGATTGATCTAGCTTCCTCGGCTAAAGCAGTATTTTCTGCAACAAAGATAACAACAGATAAGAAAACCCAACAAGGATTCAAGGTTTGGTTTTGTTACTAATACCTACCTTCTCCAGATAATCTCAAAGAAAAAGTGAATATATTTTCTTCTATTGGCTGGCTATTTCTTGTACGGAGAAGGGCCAATTTTTTCAGCAAGGGGTAAATTGCCTTAAACCTACTTGTAGTAGGCTGTGTGCACAAAAAATTAAAGACCACAGTCGTGATCAGAATCGACAGACACGCATTAAGTAAGGGCTTTTGTTTTGTAAGTTGCAAAATAGTAAAAAGTACCTCGGATGAAGCAGGGAATGCAAGCCGAAGCAAGATCTCAAGTGAATGAGGTGGAATAAGCCGCTGCTTTCCCTCCCAAAGAGGAGCTTTTAAAAATCTGGCATGATCATCTGGTTTGGCCAAAATCCTGAAAAGGAAATGAACAAACAAAGATTTCTCAGATGATGTTTTTTTGTAAGTAATATAGCAAAAAGGGAAGTCAAAAGAAAACAAAACTTTGGACTCACTTCTCGACAAAGTCGAGGATGGCATCTTTTGACTGAGGATGGCTGTCGACTAGAGGTAACAAGTTATGCGCCCATGAAAGCAAGCCTAGAGATAAATCATCTTTGGAGGCCTGTCCCACATCATTTTTACAGTTGAATAATTAGAGCTATACAAAATAAAAATAAAATAATTACAACACACTTGGTCCTAGTACGCACACATACGAACCTGAGTTATCAACCAGAGTGTAAGCTGAAACTGGCCCTGTCCTTTATACATACGCCTCAACCTCAGAGAGGGCAAAACCCTAGCCAAGAGATGAGGTTTGCTACGCAATATCATTGCTAATGTAACAAACATTGCCATCTAATCGTAAAACAAAATAGTGGATTTAGTGAAAACAAAGGTAAGTGGGATACAGAATTCCAATTCCAATCACGCAGACATTATTAGTGAAAGCGACAAGAGTTTTTTTACCTTAGACCTGTGAGGACCGATCTTGGCACCTTGTGGAACAAAACCCTCGGGAAGTCCTCCTGGTGGTGTAACCAAATAAGAGAGAATATAATTAAATGTCGACAATACAAAGAGATAGCGTAATCTCTCTGGAACTTGTTGGTTGAGCCATTCGACTGATGTTCGGATGACAGGTTCAGGAATATGACATAACGGAACCTGTTTTATTTATTTATTTATACATAAAAAAAAAAAAAATTCATCATCAGCCTCTCTCTCGCGATGATAAATCTAACCTAAGGTAAGAAGAGAATATTGATTGCTTGATTAACACACAAGACAGAAAGGTAAAAAAGCTCACATCGATCAGATCCATTAGCGTGGCCAAATTAGAGTCGTTGAACATCTCACGCCATGGACATGATACTCCGGAAAGTGCAGCGCCGTAGTAATCGAGAAATCTTGATATCCGAAACTCTGGCAAAGGCGGATACTTGTCCTATTAATTAACAACCAAACCAAAAACATTTTTGAAATTTTTATAGAGAAGAGCCCAACAGACTCAAACAAAAGCAAAGCCTAGGCCCATCAACAGAGTTTCTCTTTTGCACAACCAAAGCTTCAACGGTCGAAACAGAGCAACAAGGTTGGCCGTACGGAGGAGAAGACGACAAGCTTCTCTCATCCAAACCGGTTCAAGCTTCTGGAATCCTCCTCCGATGACTCAGCCAATACAGCTGTCGATTAGGATAAGATTTACTTTTGTGAATTCTAGATTGTTCTGTATATTGTGTATATAAAACAAGATGTAAAACCCTAATGAATCAATCAATAAAGTTATCAGTTCACAATAAGTCTCTTCTTCGTTTCTAAAACCGTTCATGGTATCAGAGCCACTGTAAATCTTAACAGGTGAAACAATGGCGACCACTTACCCATTTCCCGACAACGTCCATGTCACCAGCTCCGTTACTCTCAAGCTGACTGACAACAATTACCTTCTCTGGAAAACGCAGTTCGAATCTCTCTTGTCAAGTCAGAAGCTTATCGGCTTCGTCAATGGTGCCGTCACTACACCATCCCAGACTCGCCTTGTTGTTAACGGTGAAGTCACTACTGAAGTCCCAAATCCGCTGTAAGAGTCTTGGTTCTGTACCGATCAACTGGTTCACTCTTGGTTGTTTGGTACCTTGTCCGAAGAGGTGCTTGGTCATGTCCACAGTCTTCAGACCTCTCGCGAGATCTGGATATCTCTTGCCGAGAACTTCAACAAAAGCAGTGTTGCTCGTGAGTTCTCCCTCCGTCGCAGTCTTCAGCTTTTGTCCAAGAAAGATAAGTCTCTTTCAACCTACTGTCGTGAGTTCAAGTCAATCTGTGATTCCCTGAGTTCGATTGGAAAACCAATAGACGAGTCTATGAAGATTTTTGGCTTTCTGAATGGTTTAGGCCGTGAATACGATCCCATTACCACCGTAATACAGAGCTCCTTGAGTAAGCTTCCCCCACCAACCTTCAATGATGTCATAGCTGATGTTCAAGGGTTTGATAGCAAGCTGCAGTTGTATGAGGACACCAACTCTGTTACGCCACACATGGCGTTCATGACTGAGAAAACCAATCCGTGTGCTCCTCAATATGATCCAAATCAGAGGGGTCGTGGACGCAACAGAGGCAGAGGTGGCTACACATCACGTGGTCGAGGGTTTCCTCAACATCAGACTACTTCACAGTTGCAAGGGCAAAGACCAGTTTGTCAGATTTGTGGGAGAGTTGGTCACACAGCGATCAAATGCTACAACCGCTTTGACAACAACTATCAGAGTGAGGTATCTGCACAGGCCTTCTCCACACTCTGTGTGTCTGATGAAAGAGAATGGCACCCAGATTCTGGTGCAACTGCTCATGTCACAACATCAACCTCTGGTCTTCAAGATGCAAAGGTTTATGAGGGGAATGATGCTGTCATGGTTGGAGACGGAGCCTATCTTCCAATCACACATATAGGATCTGCCACCATTTCTACTCCCAAAGGTAACATTCCCTTAAACGAAGTGCTAGTGTGTCCTGAAATGCATAAATCTCTTCTGTCTGTGTCGAAACTATGCGATGATTATCCCTGTGGTGTGTTTTTGACTCTAATATGGTTTACATCATCGACTTAACCACTCAGAAAGTGGTGTCAAAGGGTCCTCGTAAGGGAGGACTATATGGGCTGCAGAATCAGGAGAGTGTGGTGTTCTACTCAAATAGACAATGTGGAGCAGACATGGATACATGGCATCACCGCTTAGGACACACAAACTCTAAGATTCTTCAGCATCTTCAAAGCAGCAAGGAAATAGAAGTTAATAAGAACAGAACATCTCCCATTTGTGAGCCTTGCCAGATGGGAAAGAGTACTAGGTTGCAGTTTTTTTCTTCAGATTCTAGAGCTATGAAGCCCCTAGATTGAATCCATTGTGATCTTTGGGGTCCTTCACCAGTTGTATCAAACCAAGAGTTCAAATACTATGCAGTTTTCATTGATGATCATTCCAGATTCTCTTGGTTCTATCCTCTCAAATATAAATCAGAGTTCATGTCAGTATTCCTTGCCTTTCAAAAGCTTGTCGAGAACCAACTTGATGCAAAGATAAAAACTTTCTAGAGTGATGGTGGTGGTGAGTTTACAAGTACTGCATTCAAGACACACCTTGCAAAGCATGGCATTCGACACCAAATTTCCTGCCCATACACACCCCAACAGAATGGGGTTGCCGAGAGGAAGCACAGACATTTGGTCGAACTAGGTCTATCCATGCTATATCACAGCCACACTCCTCTCAAATACTGGGTAGAGGCATTTTTCACTGCTAATTACCTGATCAATCTTCTCCCATCAACAGTTCTCAACAATGCCAGTCTGTTTACAACTCTACTCAAACAAAAGGTGGATTATTCGTCTCTACGAGTCTTTGGATCAGCCTGCTACCCCTGCTTGAGACCACAAACGCAAAACAAATTTGATCCACGATCGCTGCAGTGTGTATTTCTGGGATATAGCACTCAATACAAGGGGTACAAATGTCTTTATCCACCCACTGGTAAGGTATATATCTCTCGACACGTTCTATTTGACGAAGGTCAGTTCCCATTTCAAGACAAATACAAGCATTTCATTCCTCAGTATCAGACAACTCTACTTCAAGCTTGGCAACACTCAGAGTCATCACCTGCAACAAAGAATCCAACTACTCCTCAAGTTTTGGTAAAAACGCCTGCAGAAATCACAACAGAGCAAGTTACAGAGCCTATTGCAGAAACCACACCTGAAGTAGATTCAGAGAGTAATCATGATGATTCTGATATGGAGACTGAACTTGAAGAAGAAAATGAAGTAGAGATGGCTGAGGAACCTGCTCCACCAGTAACAAACAACGATCACCCGATGACAACAAGGTCAAAATCTGGAATTCAGAAGCCAAATCCTCGATATGTGCTTCTGGCCTCTAAGTCTACAACAGAGGAACCAAAGAGCATCACTTCTGCAATGCAACACCCAGGCTGGAACGGAGCAGTCATGGAAGAGATTGGTCGTATACACATGCTTCATACGTGGTCTTTAGAAGAACCTACTGAAGACATGAATATCTTATCTTCTAAGTGGGTCTTCAAAACAAAACTCAAACCTGATGGTACTGTCGATAAGCTAAAAGCCAGACTAGTCGCAAAAGGATATGAGCAAGAGGAAGGACTCGACTACCTCGAAACCTTCAGCCCCGTTGTAAGAACAACAACAATACGTCTTGTTCTTGACACTGCCACAAACAGGAACTGGCCGATCAAGCAACTCGACGTATCAAATGCTTTCTTACACGGTGAACTGCAAGAACCGGTCTTTATGTATCAACCAACCGGATTTGTTGATCCTGAGAAGCCAGACCACGTTTGTCGTCTCACCAAAGCCCTGTATGGACTCAAACAAGCTCCACGGGCTTGGTTTGACACCTTTAGCAACTTCTTGATCGACTTTGGCTTCGAGTGTAGCACATCTGATCCGTCACTCTTTGTTTTCAATCAAAACAAGATGCTGGTGCTTCTCCTGTATGTCGATGATATTCTCCTCACAGGAAGCGACACCGACCTGCTAGAACAGCTTCTTGCAGCCTTAAACAAAAGATTCGACATGAAAGATTTAGGGCCTCCTCGCTATTTCCTTGGGATTGAGATTGAAGACTACAAAGATGGTGGTTTGTTCCTACACCAAAAAGGTTATGCTTCTGATATACTTCACCAAGCTGGGATGACAGACTGCAACCCAATGCCCACACCTCTGCCCCAACAGCTTGAAAAACTTGACACCACACCGTTTGCAGAGCCCACATACTTCAGGAGTCTTGCAGGCAAGTTGCAGTATCTGACAATCACCAGACTAGACCTGCAATACGCAGTAAACTTCATTTGCCAACGGATGCATGCTCCAACCAATTCTGATTTCACTCTGCTCAAACGAATCCTCAGGTATGTAAAAGGGACTCTCAATCTCGGGATGCCAATACGCAAGCATAACAATCCCTCTCTCTCAGCCTTCTGCGACAGTGACTACGCCGGATGTATGGATACAAGGAGGTCCACAACTGGTTTCTGTATCTTACTCGGATCAACTTTGGTGTCTTGGTCTGCCAAAAGACAATCAACGGTCTCCAACTCTTCCACAGAATCCGAATATAGGGCTCTATCCATCGTAGCAAAGGAACTTACATGGATCTCTTCTCTACTTCGAGACATTGGCATCGCTCAACATCACCCCACTCGAGTGTTCTGTGATAACTTGTCTGCAGTTTACTTGTCTGCCAATCCTGCCTTGCACAATCGAACGAAGCACTTTGATAAAGACTTCCACTATATCAGAGAACGAGTAGGATTGGGGCTGATCGAAACACATCATATTCCGGCAACACTCCAGCTCGCCGATATCTTCACAAAACCTCTGCCCCGACCCTCTTTTTTTGATCTTCGCGGCAAACTTGGTGTGTCAGCTCCTTTGGTCACCTCCACGCCAAGTTTGAGGGAGAGTATAGAGAAGAGCCCAACAGACTCAAACAAAAGCAAAGCCCAGGCCCATCAACAGAGTTTGTCTTTTGCACAACCAAAGCTTCAACGGTCGAAACAGAGCAACAAGGTTGGCCGTACGGAGGAGAAGACGACAAGCTTCTCTCACCCAAACCGGTTCAAGCTTCTGGAATCCTCTTCCGATGACTCAGCCAATACAGCTGTCGATTAGGATAAGATTTACTTTTGTGAATTCTAGATTGTTCTGTATATTGTGTATATAAAACAAGATGTAAAACCCTAATGAATCAATCAATAAAGTTATCAGTTCACAATAAGTCTCTTCTTCGTTTCTAAAACCGTTCAATTTTGACTGAGAGAGATTTTAGAATATGAAAGATGGTTTCACAGGATGGATTGCACGAACGTACCAGAACTTTGTCGAGGAAATCCGCAAGATCTGAAGGACCTATCTTTGCCGCAACATTGGCAAAAGACACTTCCCAATCACTGAGCTTCTTCTTCTGGGGCACGACTTGGTTACTACATCCATGATGGTCGTCCTCGAGTAAATGGAACATATTACCGTCGTCTGCTAGGTTTCGACTCAACTTCTTCTGGGGCACGACGAATCCATCATCATGGTCGTCGTCGACGCAACTGTACTCCACAGATTCTTCTATCGCATCCATCATTACACCTTTTTTTTTTCTTTTTCTAATAGAGTTTCTAGCTAATGTTCTCTCCGCCTTGAACAGCAAGGAGACCTACAGATTTTAAATTAGAGTTTCTCTGCCCAATTTGAATTATAAGAAATAATAGATACAATATCAATGTTTTTCAAAAGAAAATACTTAGTGGAAGTTATTGATTTGAGATTTGAATAGAGTTTTAAAGACTTTAAATGTTATTAAATTCTGTTAAGTTTAGTGTTATTAGTTTGTGATTTGTAAAAAGTTTTTTAAAGTTTTAACAAATTTGGATTATTGGATTAAAGGTAATTAAAAGTTTTGTGTTAAAAGTAATTAAAACAAAAAAATCTAGTATTGATAATAAATTTAATTATTATGTTATTGGTTCATGATTTTATACATTTTCTTCACAAAATAAAGTCATGGAAAGTATCACAAAAATACATATATTGTTTGGAGCATTTTACAAGATTTTAGAAAACTAATTAACAAAACTATATAATACTTTCTAGCATTACTTAAAAATCTTTCACTTATTCATTTTTGTTGACTTGTTGACGTATTAAAATTTTTTTATAAACTGGTAGCAACATTTTTTCTAAAAATTATAATAAAATAATAAAATTATTGTTATATTTGTTTTAAAATGTTATTTGTTTGAGATAGTATGTACTTTCACTATTGCAATTATTTGGTAAATCTACATATATCTTTTTAAATACTAATTATTTTAGAATATTATAATATCTTAATTTGTTTGATGTCTATTAATATTTTATATTGTTTATTTGTTGTATTTGCATTATTATTTTAAAATTTTTTAAAGTAGTAATTATTATATTCTAATTGCGAGCAAATAAAATTTATTAGTTTATCAACTACATAAATATAGATTTACCAACCCGACAATGTGGAACATTAAAACATACATTTTTTCTTCATAGATTGAGTAATATATATTCGTTTTATCTTATGTATTATATGATATTTCAAATCACAACATATGCAGAAAAAATCTACATATTTATTTATCATATGTATTATATAATATTTTAAAACAATTTGAAATGAAATCAAAAGAAAAGATGATAGGGGGTTCACCTCATTTTTCACCAACCAATCACATTATGCCACCTAATAAAAAGAATAATTTTTTAAAGTACTAATAATATATTATTGAATTATAATTTACAAGTTTATATGACGGTTTAGGTTTACAAATAAATTTTAAAATTTACAGTTACAAAATTATATATCAGTTTGGGTTGACAAATAAGAATTAAGATTTAGATTTTACAATTAAACGAAATTATATGTCCACCATACAGCTACACTGCTTAATCCTTATTTGCAACCCCAACTGTTTTTAATATATTAAAAAGTTTTCTCAAAAGTTGGGCCTTTGTAAAGTATTAATGTGATATTCAAGGATTGAAAGCCCCATTTGGTCCAAAAAGTGTAATTAGTATTATAAAAATTCTCCATCGAATTATGCTTAAACATCAACCGATTGATCATTTTTTAAGATTAACATTTTCTATTTTCAGAATTCTTTCTCAAAAAAATGAAATATAATTTATTAAGACGTAAACAAATATGATTTATTATCCAAATCAATATCGTATTATTACATATTAGTATAATTAATATTGATTTGGACCAAAAGTATTCTCATTTTACTATGATTGAGTATTGTTAAATTTCGATATCACCAAACCTCAAATAAACAATAAATTTTAACATTCGAGTGATAATGGCTCCATCGACATAAATTCTCAAGATAATCCCAGTTTGGACTTCTACCCATGTTGTTTTCAACAACCAAAAGAGAAATTTTTGTAACTGAATAACACTCAAATGATGTTTTTCTTTCAACACTTCAAATGATGTAATTTCTTCATTCATTCAGCTTCACCTTAAGATCTCTTGAAATGGTTAAATAAATTTTAACTTAAACACACATCAAATGCTTATAATTGCAAAATAAAAGGATCACCAGAGACAAGATTGACTAAATCCATAAAATCATCTAAAGATACATGGACTTTTCCAAAAGGTGTGAATTCATTGAAAGTTTGTTCAAAGTCTAAACATGGACTTCTTAAAAACTCTCTGTTAAAACTCTACTTCTAAAAATAGAACATATAATGCACTCAAGCAACTAATAATAATAAAAAATAATATGATCTTCATCCGAGTTTTAGTTTCACAAAAACCAAAGTCAAGTAGACAAAAGACCTAATGGATCTTTGTTGCATGTTATTTCTAAAGGGAAAAACTTGAGATTCTAACCTCGACTTTTTCAAAACTATTTGTGTCGCTTGCATATATAAGGTGTACGAATACACAATAACAAAACAATACTTCATATCGAGGTTTTCGAATTCACTTTCACTTTCACTTTCACATTGATATCATTGAGGAAGTCAGCATCTAGCTTAGTTTCCCAACTTGGAACTCCTACTCCCATAAACTTTACAAATCTATTCTTGAGACCGTTTTGCAGATGGAAACGACCATAAGCATGGCCACTGACCTCTATTATAAACTTAAGCTTCAGTTGAGAATCCCAGAAAAATGGATGCCTTAGAACATCACTTGCGCTAGGGCTACAAAAAAAGAATTAGCGAATAGTTTAAGTCAGAATTTAAGAAGTAAGTGGATATATAGTTTCAAGGGTCAGAACTTAACGAGATTGCAATACCTACCATTCAACAGGATTTAAGTCCACCAAAAGTGGGATCAAGTCAGCGGTTTTTGGATAGTCTGAGATTGCATCTAAATTCTTATGGTTGTTCATGATGTTTTGTTCAATAGTGGCAGTCCCTCCACATAATAATGGATACTCACCCCGAATAATAATGTAGAACATCAGAATTCCAAAGGCGAACATGTACTACAAAAAAAAGATAATTTTACATCACTTATGTTATATATTTGTATCATTTTAAAATGATGTTAAAATAATTTGCATCATTTAATATAAATGATTTACATTTTGTTGATGTAAATAATTTGCATTGGTTGAAAAACATATTTACTTCAATTAGCGGAATCGATGTAGAATGGCTGCTAGGGTTAGCGAGGGTGCGACTACAGGTGCGGGAGATCTGGATGCTCACATGAGCGAGGTTGGTGTGAAGGACCGTCCGCCGGGTGATCCTCCGGATACTGGTGGGACATGGGTGAGGAGGGTTGATGTGATCACAGGATCAGTCCCTCGGCCAAGAACCCTCGCATCCCTCGGACACTACCCGGTCACCATTCGAACGCCTCTCGAACTCTCGGACAACCAGCACTAGCGACCAGGAACTAGCGTAGGCGACAAGTATTTGACCCAGAATACCAACAAGGCTTCATTCAATCCCCAAGGATCATCAATAGTGTAGGATAAACTTCGATGGCTATCACCAATGGACAAGTCACCAATGGACATTTCAAGCCAAGCTCAAACCCTCACACCAATGGCTCATGGCTATCATCACCATTGAAGAGCCTTGAGTTGCGACCAACTTTGGGAAGCTTGATTCGCGTGTCTTCACCATCACACTAGAGTGAAGACACCTCTAAGCCATTAGAAGGGAGCTGTACTCTTTTTCCTACTTTGGGTTTTTTCCAAAGGGTTTACCGAAGAGATTTTAACGAGGCAGCGACTCTAGTGCATCTCTACTTCGTTTCCACTTGGCTCGTGACTTGGAAACACTCAATGACATGCTTAGGAGCCAAGGAAGTGAAGATTCTATCACCCACGTCCCACCAATGACGTGGCCTATCCCCTTCTTTCCTTATCTTATTTCTTCTTGAATCTTCTATGACCGTTTGTTTGGTCTTTGTTTGTATTGCCTTTACTTTTTCTTTTAGGGATATGTGTCTTCTTTAGCTTAGGCCACGTTCCTACCTGGTCTCCAAGTGCGCCCACTCATAAACAGACTTCACGGCGCCAGTACCATGAGCCACTCTCTACACCGGCTCCGCGATCAAGGCACCACTCGGCCTGTGTTGAGCGACCAAGCAAGACGTATGTGCGCCCAGTCTAGTGCCGTTAACGGACAACACGATACAAGGAACCAATACAGGAAGCAGTAAGTGCCGCGACCACACCAAGTCTGGGAATATCGAGGACTTATGCGCCTCCAGTTCAGTACCGTGAGCCACTCTCTACACCGGCTCCGAAATCAAGGCACCACTCGGCCTATGTTGAGAGGTCAAAGACTTGTGCACCCCCAGTTCAGCACCGTGAGCTACCCACACCGTACAAGGAACCGGCCCAAGGAAGAGTTCGTGCTGAGGACAAACCAAGCCCGGAAATGCCAAGAACGAGTATTAGGCCGTGTACCAAGCTAGAAGAAGACGCCTCACCAATGGAGCAATCTGAGCATGAACCGGACTATAAGGAGCACGTCTATGGGATAGGCGGATTCATAAAGATGCCAGCCGAACTTCCCGATCACCAATCTCATACAGCCGGAGGAACTAGTACCGATAGTCACGCTGACAAAGATCAAGTCGTCACCATTTCCGACCAAGACCGGCTTGGCGCTCGACCGCCATACTTAGAGCAGGACTGGTGCAAGAGTCCTCTCTCGAAATGCGTGACAACTCTCTGGGCAAGGCCAATGAAAAGTCAGGCCGCGCGTTCAACTCCACAACCAGCGAAAGCTTGTTAAAAGAAGGGTTCAAACAAGTCGAGCCAATGAAGACGGCCACTGAAGGAATTAACCACTCGGTCCCGATCCAGGTGAAAAGCAAAGTTTTGAGGTCAACTTCTATAAGAGGTAGGGAATGATGTGATCACGGGATCAGTCCCTCGGCCAAGAACCCTCGCATCCCTCGGACACTACCCGGTCACCATTCGGACGCCTCTCGAACTCTCGGACAACCACCACTAGCGACCAGGAACTAGCGTAGGCGACAAGTATTTGACCCAGAATACCAACGAGGCTTCATTCAATCCCCAAGGATCATCAAGGCGGAGCAAGACAAGTCACCAATGGACATTTCAAGCCAAGCTCAAACCCTCACACCAATGGCTCATGGCTATCATCACCATTGAAGAGCCTTGAGTTGCGACCAGCTTTGGGAAGCTTGATTCGCGTGTCTTCACCATCACACTAGAGTGAAGACACCTCTAAGCCATTAGAAGGGAGCTGTACTCTTTTTCCTACTTTGGGTTTTTTCCAAAGGGTTTACCGAAGAGGTTTTAACGAGGCAGCGACTCTAGTGCATCTCCACTTCGTTCCCACTTGGCTCGTGACTTGGAAACACTCAATGACATGCTTAGGAGCCAAGGAAGTGAAGATTCTATCACCCACGTCCCACCAATGATGTGGCGACCCTATCCCCTTCCTTCCTTATCTTATTTCTTCTTGAATCTTCTATGACCGTTTGTTTGGTCTTTGTTTGAATTGCCTTTGCTTTTGCTTTTAGGGATATGTGTCTTCTTTAGCTTAGGCCACGTTTCTAGGGTTAAGAGTCTCCTTATGTAAGCCTTCCTATTTAAAGGCCTCAACCCTCATTGTAAATACTTAGACTTGTATGAAAATAAAACTTTTCCTCAAGAGAGATTCTTGAACTCGTCTCCATCCTTTCATTAGTCAATCCGGGATTGTCTAAGGGAAAGAACCCTAGCAAACGTTGAACCGGGTTCAACATTTGTTAGCGACCGTATCAAGAGGAGAATCAAGCCTCTTGTGTCGTCACTCGATCCACTTCTATTCCATCGTTCATCTCCTTCGCTCCATCTTCACAACCTCGAGTTCTCTACCACAAGTTCTCGAGTTCACCATCGCCCATCCTCGCAATCTCGAGTTCTCTACCACAAGCTCTCGAGTTCACCATCGCTCCATCATTGCAACCTCGAGTTCCTTGCCGCAAGCCTCGAGACCACCTTCGCTCCATCTTCATAACCTCGAGTTTTCAACCACAAGTTCTCGAGTTCTCCATCGTTCCATTTCATCTCACCTCCACCGTCGCTTCCACCGCATCCTTCCGGTAGCCGCATCCATTCCATCCAGCCGCGTCCGTACGATCCGATAAAGGCTCCACCACCATTCTCACAAACGGCTCGTTGGAATCCCTTCATTTCTCGTTTATGTCGATTGAATCTCCCCTGGTTTCGTCCCCTTGAAGCTTGACCAAGGAAAGTTTCACCGATTACAATCTGGCCGAAGTCGCGTCCCTCCATTGATCCGCATCTGCGTCCCTGGGTCACATCAAGGGTGGTCGAAAATAATGTAAGAGGGATGCTGTCGCTAGATGTGGCGGTGGATGCGGGTTTTGTGGATGAACATGTGACACTCGAGTTCCTGGATGGTGAGGAGGGAGAGCCTATGATAACTATTGTACAAGATGTGCTGGAAGCGATGAACGGATTGTGGAAGCAGTGGATGATTGTCAAAGTCTTGAACATAAAAATTTCTATCGCGGTTCTTCAAAGGAAGTTGAGGGAGTTGTGGAAGCCACAGGGTGCCATGTATCTCATGGATTTACCGCGACAGTTCTTCATGGTGCGGTTTGAGTTGGAAGAGGAATACTTCTCTGCGTTAACTGGAGGGTCGTGGAAAGCATTTGGGAGTTATCTAATGGTGCAAGGGTGGACTCCGAATTTTGACCCGCTGCAAGATGATATAGTTACGACACCGGTGTGGGTGCGTGTGTCGAACATTCCGGTTAATTATTATCATAGTTCTATATTAACGAAGGTTACGCGGGGTCTAGGGAAACCGGTGAAGGTGGATCTAACTACGTTGCAGTGTGAAAGAGCTCGATTCGCTCGTATGTGTGTGGAGGTGGATCTTAGGAAACCATTGAAAGGTACGGTAATGATCAATGGGGCACGTTATTTTGTTTCTTATGAGGGACTCAACAACATTTGCTCGGGGTGCAGAATTTATGGGCACTTGGTCCATTCGTGTCCAAGGGTTTTGTCGGTGCCCGAGGTTACCACGGTATCAATTCCTGTAGCTTGTGGGGCTAGGGAGTTGGTGCAAACAGAGGATGGCTTCACGGAGGTGCGACGAGGGGGGAAGAAATCTAGCTCGTCGCAGGGTTGGATTGTATTTGCAGCTGGTGGTTCCGGGAAAAATATGGAAAGAAATCTCCAGGATATATCACGGAAGGATACGGGAAATATTGATATTTTGAATAAGTTTGGGCGATTGAAGGTGGATCCAAATCAGCCGAGATATAGGGAAGAGAATATACAGTTGGAGGCAAATAAGGAAAATATTCCCGTAGAGAATCGAATAAGGGAGGAGAAGCGTAACCCACAAGTTATTGCAAAAAAATCTGTGTTGAATGGGGAGAAGGGGTTAAGTGGGGCTCAAAGTGGGCCGAGGGATAATAAAGCCCAGAAGGAGAATGGAGCGGATCAGTCTAATTTTTGACAACAACAGAAGGGGACACGACCCACTAGAGGGTAAATTTTTGGCCCGATAAGCAAACAAAGTCCTGTTCTTGGTAATGTGAAGCGTCTGAGAGTCGACGAATGAGATGTTGGTCGATTCGGGGGTGACTCAACCAGTGGTGACGGTGGTTCTGATAAGGAGTTGGATGTTGTTAGGCTTAATGACTGTTCCAGTGATGCTGGGCAATTGGCGTTGGTTGCTATGGAAACAGGGGATGGAGGAACTATGGCTACTGGTTCGTCGGAGGAGGTGGCGAATCATGAAGCAGCCTGACATGTTTCTCCGATAGTTCTTTCTCTTATCGATTTAGACATGATGGATTGTCTTTTATGGAATTGTCGGGGGGTGCATAAACCCAATTTCCGCAGATTGATCCGCTATTTGTTGAAAAAGTTTAACACATATATTTTAGCCTTGTTCGAGACTCACACTGGAGGGGATAGGGCGAATCGCATCTCTCAGGGTTTGGGGTTTGATAACTCTTTTCGAGTTGATGTTGATTGCCAACGGGGTGGCCTATGGTTGTTATGGAGGTGTGGGATTGGGAATATGGTGGTTGTTGATGCTACAGACTAATACATTGCATTAAAAGTAGAGAAAGTGTTGGATACAATTCATATGACTGTGGTCTATGCAGCCCCGACACTGATCGTCCGGCTAGATGAGCGCACTGGAGGAAACGGACGACTATCAGCGGATTCGTTGGCATTTGGTGCTTGGATTAATGCAGAAACGCTGATTGATATGGGCTATCAAGGTAATAAGTTCACCTGGAGGAAGGGGAGAGTTGAACAAAACTTTGTTGCTAAATGCCTTGATCGTGTTCTTTGTTGTGCACATACGAGACTAAGATTGCAGGATGCGTTAGTTTCTCATCTGCCTTTTTTAGCTTCTGATCATGCGCCACTTTACGTGCAATTGAGTCCCGAAGGAACACGGGATCCAACTAGACGCCCCTTTCGTTTCGAGGCAGCGTGGTTAAGTCATCCTAGCTTCAAGGAACTTTTGGTGTCTCATGGAGGCGGGACATGACTACACCAGAGCCTCTTACTGCATTACGGGTGATTCTAAAAAAATGGAACCGAGATGTCTTTGGAGATGTCTATAAGAGGAAGGAGGGGTTATTGGCTGAGATCAAACAGGTTCAGGATACTCTCAAACTGATCCAGACAGATGAGTTGTTGCATAAGGAGGAAGGTTTGATTCGGGACCTTGATGAGGTACTGGAGCAGGAGGAAGTTATTTGGTTCCAGAAATCACATGAAAAGTGGATCGTGCAGGGGGACCGGAACACCCGCTACTTCCACACCTCCATGATAATTAGACGTCGCCGCAATCGCATTGAAGCGTTACAAAATGCGAAAGGGAGATGGTTGACGGATTCGAAAGAACTGGAGGAACTCACAGTGAGCTACTACAAACATTTATATTCTATGGATGATATTGATCAGCAGGTTGATAGGCTCCCAAGTGAGGGATTCCAGAGGCTCTCTAGTGAGGAATTAAGAGTGATCAGTAAACCTGTTGTTTCTGCAGAGGTTGAAAAGGCATTATGGGGTATGGGTCCATACAAGGCTCCTGGGCCGGACGGGTATCAGCCAGTTTTTTATCAGAAGAGTTGGGATGTGGTAGGAGAGTCGGTTGTTGGTTGTGTTATGCGGTTTTTTGAAATTTGGGAGCTACCAGTTGGGCTGAATGATGTGTTAGTTGTGTTGATCCCCAAGGTTGATAGCCCGGAGAAGATACAACAGTTCCGACCTATAAGCTTATGTAATGTTCTATTTAAAACATTGACAAAAGTGATGGTTCTGAGACTGAAACAATTCATGCCTAAGCTAGTTGGACCAGCACAGGCTAGCTTCATTCCAGGTCGGTTGAGCGTTGATAACATTGTAGTGGTTCAGGAGGCTGTTCACTCAATGAAACGGAAGAAGGGAAGAAAGTGTTGGATGTTATTGAAGCTAGACCTAGAGAAAGCGTATGATCGCATCAGGTGGGATTTCCTAGAGGATACTCTCCAAGCGTCGGGGTTGTCGAGTACATGGGTGAGGTGGATTATGGCATGTGTCATAGGTCCATCTATGAATGTACTATGGAATGGAGAGCAAACAACGCCTTTCAAGCCATCGAGGGGGCTTAGACAGGGAGACCCTTCCATACCTCTTTGTTCTCTGCCTTGAGAGGCTTTGTCACCAGATTGAGCTATCTATCATGGATAAGAAGTGGAAGCCGATCACTCTGTCTCGTGGGGGTCCTCGTATTTCCCATATCTGCTTTGCAGATGACCTGATTTGTTTGCTGAGGCGTCGGTGTCACAAGTGTCATACGACGAGTGTTGGAGAGCTTTTGTACTGCCTCTGGCCAAAAGGTGAGTTTAGAAAAATCAAAGATTTTCTTTTCTCACAACGTCTCACGGGAGCTGGGTAACCGCATTAGTGACGAAAGTTGGATAAAGTCAACAACAGACTTGGGAAAATATTTGGGAATGCCAGTAATGCAGAAGCGGGTGAATAAGGAAACGTTTGGAGAAGTTCTGGCAAGAGTCTCGACAAAGATGGCAGGATGGAAGAGCCAATGCTTGAGCTATGCAGGTCGCCTGATCCTAAGGAAAACAGTAATCATGTCTATACCGGTTCACACAATGAGTGTGATTGATCTGCCAGCGGCGACGCTGGATGCGTTGGATAGAGTGTCGAGATCTTTTTTATAGGGGAGTTCAGGTGAAAGACGCAAACAACACCTGATTGCTTGGGATAAAGTTTGTTTGCCTAAAAAAGATGGAGGGGTGGGTATCACGAAGGCTAGAGTATGAATACGGCTTTGTTGGCAAAGATTGGGTGGCGCCTTTTGCATGACAAAGAGAGTTTATGGTCGCAGATCCTGCGGAGTAAATACAAAGTAGGGGACATCCATAACGTTGTTTGGTTGAAACCAAAATCTACCTGGTCCTCGACATGGCGGAGTGTGGGGGTAGGGGTACGAGAGGTTATCCTAAAGGGTCATAGCTGGATCCTTGGTCACGGAAGAGAGATTCAGTTCTGGAAAGATAGGTGGTTGCTCAATGAGCCATTAATTAATATGGTGGTCTCTCGGGTGCCTCCAGAGAGGGAGAATGAAGTTGTTAAAGATGTATGGAGAGATGGTGTTGGTTGGGCACATGACATGATTGCACCGTATGTTTCTGAGGAGATGTGTCTACGGTTATATGCGATGGTGCTAGATAATGTCACTGGTGCCAGAGATCGGCTTTCGTGGGGAGGGAATTCTGATGGACGCTTTACAGTGGCTTCTGCGTACTCAGTTCTTACGCAGGAGAGTATGCCTTTGCCGAATATAGCGAGATTCTGGTCTTCTGTGTGGACCTTAGTGGCCCCAGAACGTGTTCGGACTTTCTTATGGCTAGTAAGTCATCAGGTGATCATGACTAATGCTGAGCGGTTTTGTAGGCACTTGGGAGATTCACCGAAATATCAGGTTTGTAGAAATGGAGTCAAGACGATCCTTCATGTTTTGCGGGATTGCGAGGCTATGGCGGGGCTTTGGCGGAGATTGGTTCCTGTGGCTAAATAGACTCGGTTCTTTGAATCTACCTTACTATAATGGTTATACGAGAATATGAATGCATTATACCAGATTGAGGGCTATGTATGGTCTACGGTGTTTGGTATGACTGTTTAGTGGGCTTGGAAATGGCGTTGTGGCAATGTCTTTGGCAGTACACAGAAGTGCCGTGATAGAGTTAAGTTCATCAAGGATCTAGCCAAGGAAGTTGGTGGTGCGACCAGAGAACTGGGGAGTGTCGGTTCACGCCATGTGCGTGTGGACCGCATGATTGCTTGGACTGTACCTACGGATGGCTGGATAAAGATGAATACGGATGGAGCATCTCGAGGGAATCCTGGTATGGAACAGCAGGCGGTGTGCTACGGGATGGCTCGGGAGAGTGGAAGTGTGGGGTTCTCTCCGTATTGGGATATGTTCGGCTCCTTTGGCTGAACTGTGGGGCGTTTATTATGGCCTTTGCATTTCTTGGGAGAAGCGGGTGATGCGGTTAGAGTTGGAGGTTGACTCGAGAGTGGTGGTTGATTTTCTCGAGACAGGGGGTGAGTGAGACTCATCCTTTGTCTTTCCTGGTACGCTTGTGCCATGGCTTCATATCTAGGGACTGGTGTGTCCAGGTTCTGCATACGTATAGGAAGGCAAACCGTCTTGCTGATGGCTTGGCAAACTATGCTTTTTCACTAGAGTTGGATTTTCACTCTTTTGATTTTATTCCAGATTGTCTTGTACCGCTTTTGTCGGATGATGTTCACGGCATAGCTACTTCACGTCGTGTTTGTGTTTGAGTTTTTATTTTATTTTATAAAATAGGGGAGGCTTTGTTTCCCCGTCCCCTACCAAAACAAAAAAATTAGTGGAATCGATGTTTATTTACATCACTTACAAAAATTGTTGTAAGTTTTACATCATTTTTATTAAATTGATATAAAATATTTGCATCAATTATCAAAACTAACGTAAAATATTACATCATTTGAGAAAAGTTGATGTTAAAATAAATTTGATGAAATAATTTTTTTCTATAGTATAATATTTAATTATTTATTTTGTTTTTCATTTGATAATTTGTAATTATTAGTTTATTACTAATCATATAGCATGGGAGGGTGGCTAAGAGTGATCATCCTCTGATTCATTGAAACTGACCTCCTTTCCACTATGGCCCCAACTAAATATGAAACCATCCCGTGCAATCATGAAAGCCCTATTGACCTTGTTAGTCATTTTATCAACACCAAAGAAGCAACTCACAACATAATCTCTATGACCCAGAAACAAAAAGAGCTTATTAAAGACAATGTTCAACTTTTTAATGCAAAACAACCAAGCAGCTGGTAAATCCTTTGAGCCGACAAGAAAATAATCAGAATCCAAGGAGCCAACTTTATCATAAGAGGCAAAAGTCCTAACCAGCTCAAAGGAGAAATCCGCTCGCCTGAAACTAGGTGATAACCATATCTGCACCAACTCACTTCCAACAGCTATAATAAACCTACAATTAGGCTTGAACTTCAAGGCACCGACCTGTCCCTTGAAAGTCATTATGTGCGTCGTGACAGGTTGATGAAGACGCTTCTGTATTCTTCATCTGAGATTGCATCTAAATTCTTATGGTTGTTCTTGATGTTTTGTTCAATATTGGCAGTCCCTCCACATGAAAATGGATGCTCACCCCGAGTAATAATGTAGAACATCATAATTCCAAAGGCGAACATGTACTACAAAAAAAAGATAATTTTACATCACTTATGTTATATATTTGTATCATTTTAAAATGATGTTAAAATAATTTGCATCATTTAATATAAAAGATTTACATTTTATTGATGTAAATAATTTGCATTGGTTGAAAAACATATTTACTTCGATTAGTGGAATCGATGTTTATTTACATCACTTACAAAAACTGTTCTAATTCTTACATCATTTTTATTAAATTGATATAAAATATTTGCATCAATTATCAAAACTAATGTAAAATATTTATATCATTTGAGAAAAGTTGATGTTAAAATAAATTTGATGAAATATTTTTTTTCTATAGTATAATATTTAATTATTTATTTTGTTTTCCAATTGATAATTTGTAATTATTAGTTTATTACTAATCATATATCATGGGAGGGTGGCTAAGAGTGGTCATCCTCTGATTCATTGAAACTGACCTCCTTTCCAATCATGAAAGTCATTTTATCAACACCAAAGAAGCAACCCACAACAGAATCTCTATGACCCAGAAACAAAAAGAGCTTATTAAAGACAATTCAACTTTCTAATGCAAAACAACCAAGCAGCTGCTAAATCCTTTGAGCCGACAAGCAAATAATCAGAATCCAAGGAGCCAACTTTATCATCAGAGGCAAAAGTCCTAACCAGTTCAAAAGGAAAATCCGCTCGCCTAAAAATAGGTGATAACCATATCTGCACCAACTCACCCATTCCAACAGCTATAATAAACCTACAATTAGGCTTGAACTTCAAGGCACTAATTTTACATCACTTATGTTATATATTTGTATCATTTTAAAATGATGTTAAAATAATTTGCATCATTTAATATAAATGATTTACATTTTGTTGATGTAAATAATTTGCACAGATTGAAAAACATATTACTTCAATTAGTGGAATCGATGTTTATTTACATCACTTACAAAAACTGTTGTAAGTCTTACATCATTTTTATTAAATTGATATAAAATATTTGCATCAATTATCAAAACTAATGTAAAATATTTATATCATTTGAGAAAAGTTGATGTTAAAATAAATTTGATGAAATAATTTTTTTTATATAGTATAATAAATAATTATTTATTTTGTTTTCCATTTGATAATTTGTAATTATTAGTTTATTACTAATCATATATTTTTACAATATGGTCCACAATTAGTTATTGTGCCCAATAAAAACGTATGAATAATGGAAGAGAATATCTTATTATATAAACCTTAGTTTTCAAAATTAGTAATTCATATAATCGCGACATGTGTCAAGTATATTGATATTATTTTGATATGTGTGAAAATAATTTTTATTTATTATTATAAGAAAATAAAAAAAAATCCTAAAAATAAAAGGATTACAATTAATATTTTTGAAAAGTATATAAAACCAAAAGTAATCTATTATATCACTAATTCTAATATGAAAGTTATCTTTTAAATTACAAATTTCTATAGCAAAATATATGCAATTAATAAGGAAAATATTTGCAATTTAATTGCAATTATTATGTATTACTAATTTGTTTAAGTATTGAATTTTTAAAATATATATATATATATCTATATCATTAATACATAAAAACTAATATATATCGATAATTATTAACATCAAATGCCTTTTCCCAAAATTTAAATTTTAAATCCAAACAAAAAAATATATTTATTCGATATAAAATGAACAAATAATTACATTTAATTTTACTAACATTGTTTAAAGTAAAATTAGTATCATTTAAGTGATATTAATATAAATTAATAAATATATCAGTTATTAAGTGAAGTAAATATATTTATATCAATATTTCATAAGTGATGTAAATGATCTAGATTTGCATCAATTATAATGAAATGATGTCATACAAATCACTAACAATATCGATTATTGTAACTGATGTTAAAATATAATATATATATCAATTATTAAAAAGTAATTTAAAATAATATCACTTAGTTTTGTGAGACTAATTAAGTGATACAATACTATTGGTTTTCCGTAATGATGTCTACTTTATTGGTTTCCTTGCCATAGTTGACTTCATCTGGTGGTTTATAACCCGAAAACTTTTCATCTGTTACAGAGCTGTTTTTAGAGTTCATCAATCAATCCATCAATACAAGGTATAAAACGCACAACTAACAAAAATTATACCTCCACAGTGGATTAAGGGTTGTTCCTTTTCAAACCAAGCAATCCTCATATCGTCAATCTTCGTAGTTACTGTATTCCCATTGAACATGATCATCACACTTTGTGGCATTAAATATTTGTGGATTATATATAGTTCATGCAAATGTTCAAGTGTTAGTACAACATCCCTACATCAACAGTCCCAAAAGAATATAATTAGTCTGTTATAACTACACTAAAGAATATAGCAAAACAATATGAATCTTTTTTTTAAAAAATCATTTGAAATGGACAGAGGAGGAAGACCAGATGGAGTGAATTTTCTGATGTATTGCATTAAGGCGATTACATAGCTTATATAAGCTGATACATAATCCTAAGACATAAATACAATGATATGATATCTCATATGATGTAATATATACGATATGATTTCTCTAAACATGTGGATATGATTATAGACAATATCCCATTAACATTATTTGTAAAATAATGAATCTCATGTCTTTGAACAAATACACAACTAAAAAACAAAATTTTGGATTTATCTGATGTGACATTGCCTGATTGTTGGTTTTCCTTACCAATGTCTACGAGTTCTCCTAAGTGAACAACCATCGCTCTAAGCAGTCATCGTTTGAGGTATTGACCAACCCAATTGATGAATCTTGCGAATCATCGAAGATCTACCAATAAAAGAAAATTTAAAATGATATTTTCCATTTTTTTTTCTATTTTTCTTTTCTTTGTGGGAGTAGTATTTTGAAATAATTTCTGCAAAAACCTCATAACCATGTACCAATCAAAGGAATCTTCAAAACGCTATTTTTTATTTGATTTCTATTTATCTTGTTCTTTGTGGGAATAGCATTTGGAAAATTCTCCACAAAAATCTCACGACTACTTGGAAGGAACCACCAACAACCATGCAAACGAATGTCAACTATATAGGAAACCGAATTATGTTTTCGTAGATGTTGCTCCTTGGCGCTGCTAGTCTGTGATAATAACAACTACTATCGCGTAACTCTTTAACAACTATGTCGAAAATGAAACCATTTGCATATAAACCAAAAAAGTCAATATATGATGTCATGACCAGTTACAAACATAAGTTTTAGTTTTTGATTTTAGCGGCAAAGTTATTAAAAGAGGATAATGAAACAAACAATTTAGTTATATATTACATATGTAAGTCTGGTTTGGCAAATTTAGGGACCATCTAAAGGATAGACTTGTGAAAAACTATAGACAAAATTGCTTAACTCATTCTCATTTGTGTTTAGTTGTTTTGAGGTCATTCTCAATGGGCTATAAAAACCCTCTTTATGCTTTCAAAGGTTCTGCCACACACCTAATTAATGCTTATCCGCAATCAACTTAATTTCTTTTTGCTTTTTTCTCTCGAGTTGGGCCGGGTTAGTTTGGGTCGGGTCATTTCTGACCTGGTTTACTGGATCAGTTAACCTGAACTATATTAAAATTTAAATTTGCTACCTAAATTATATAAAATGTTGTCGATTTTAACCTCTGTTCGAACAATGTTAAATTAGAGTTTAACGATGTTGAGTTAGACGATCTGTGACATCCACATGGCACTGGGAATTACCAAAACTAAGTTGTTTTGGTCATTTTTAGGCGTGTTGTTGCAAGAAACAAAGCGTTTGACAAAAAATGGGGAATTGGAGTCTGTTTTCGGATGTGTTGTGAGACTTCATTTTTGGTCATTTCTTGCTACAACACACCCAAAAATGACCAAAACGACGTATTTTTGATAAGTCTCAGTGCTATGCTGATGTCATGGATCGTCTGACTCAACATCGTTGACCTCTAATTTAACACTGTTCGAACATAAGTTGAAATTGACAACATTTTATATAGTTTAGGTAGCAAATTTGAATTTTAATACAGTTCAGGTTGTTATTTGCAGGGTGTTGAAGTTTAGGTATGAAAAAACGTTCGGCAAATAATTGGGGTTGATTTTGGCTGTTTTCCCTTGGTTCCAAATCTATTAAACTTGATTAAAATTGTTAGAATCTCAAGCTTAATGGATAAATCTCATCTAAAGTCATTTTCAGACAAGAAAAGGGTTTTATGTGTAAACAAGGTAACCATTTTAAAAAACCGGTAAATGAAGCAGATTACAAAAAAGAATTAAGCAAAAAGAAGTTTTTAAGACGCTATTTCTAAATATAGAACTGGAAATACACTCAAGCAACTAATAATAAAAATAATCTGATCTTCGTCCAATTATTTTTTTCCACAAAAACCAAAGTCAATAGGCAAAAGACACCATGGATCTTTGGTGCATTATTTCTGAAGGGGGGAAGCTTGAAATTCTAACCAGACTCTTGAAGTTTAAAAGGTGAGAGTTCATTGGAGAATCTTTCAAACTCTTGGTGTTGCTTGCATATATAATGTATAAGAGAATACACAAAAACAAAAATTATACATTCAGCATAGTGACTCAAGGGTTGTTCCTTTTCAGTCCTAGCGATCCTCATGTCGTCAATCTTGGCAGGTAGTGTATTCCCGTTGAACATTATCATCACACTCTCTGGCGTCAAATCTCATATAGATTACTAGGTTCGGACCCGCACGTACGTGCGGGGTTATGTTTATAAAAAAAATTAATTTTGTATATATAATCAAACTTATACTAATTGAGATTTTAGTTTGTATTTGGTTTGCTTTATTAATGTTTGAAAATTTAAAATAATAATGATTTCACCAGTATCTTAAAATTTGGAACAACATAACGGTTGGACTGGTAACAAACTAAATCCAATAAATGATTGGTTAGATTCTATTAAATTTGTGAACTATCAAATTGGATATATAACCACTAACAGCGATAAAAACCCGTTTGAAACATATACAAATATTTAGGATGGCCGTAACTCTCTTTTCGTTTTGTCAAGTTCTATTATGTCTTACACCCGTTCTCAAATTTTCGTTGCATAACAGAAAGCATTCCCAATATGGGACATTCCGGATATGGGAAAAATTTGTATTTTCTGATTGAAAACGGGAGGGGATCGGACGAAAACATAAATTCTTGAACTCCCGTATGAAATAAACATAAATTTAATTCATAGTATATCTATATATCATATGTTTTAATAAAAATATTACAAAATTAATTGACTTCTTTATTCTTACTATTTTATAGATGTTTCACCTATATTAGATTATGTTTTTTTAAATACTTTTAACGGTTATAGAACATATTTTATGAGCTGGCAAAAAAAAAACATATTTTATGTATTTTTTTTTTGAACTTATGCTAGTTCAATTGAAAGTAGTAAGATTTATTTGAAAAAATTAAATGTATTTTAATATTTAATAGAACACGTCAAGAATTAAAATTATTTATTTAGCATGTGTAAACATATTTATATAGTATAACGTCATTAACCCAAAATTTTGTCATTTTGGTTTATGAATATTTGGGTGTTTGAGTGTTAATCAGTACTTTAAGATTTTAATTAGAAATTTTTATACTATGAACTATACTATGAGTCATCGTTACCTTGAATATTTCATTAGGGATTCAAGGTAACCATGACTTAAAAGTCTATAAAAATTTAAAAAGTATTGAGATTAACACTCAAACACTCAAATTTCAAGGAAAATTTTAATAGACTTTTTAAAGATAACATGATTTAAAAACAAATTTCAAGGTGCTCATGTTATAAAATTTTACTGCCATGTGTGTTTTTTTTTCTTTTCCATATATTATAGTGCCATTTTAATAAAGACTGTAAACATCATATATTTGAAAAAATAATAAAATAATATAATTTAATACATCCAGCTGATTACAGTATAGTCATGGAAGATTAATTGTACTTATATAGATTATGTATACATACCCGTTGCTGTATTTGCCGGTTTCAAAAGTTAATTAATGTTAATGCAAAGCTCAACTACATACTCTAATAAGAATTTCCTACGGAGGTTTCTTAAATAAATCTATATAAAAACTGAAGAAAACAAACACTAATATAGTATTTTGTGACTTACCGGGTTCATATAAAAAATGTGGACTTCTTTTAAGCAATCAAATGTAATTTTCTTGAAATGCTATGTCAATTGGACGAACACCCGTTCATACCACAATCTTCCCTTATATACAATCTCTAGGTAGAAAATATATGCTTTCAAAAAAGATCTTGATTTATATATGCTTATATACACGATAGAAAATTATAAATTTAACAAATCATAAGAATCATAAATCATAAACTGGACATAGAACATAGTATTGGCGAACTAAAAAAAGAATATAGTAGATGTTAGCAAGAGGTATATTAATTTTATTATTAATAGAAATAATTTTGTTTTTATTATAATATTTTAAATTTCATTTTGTAATCTTGTTGGCTTTAATTTCATTTAGAAAACTATACATGTTTAGTATTTAATTTAGAAAAATATTTGGATAACTTAATATATTCAAAATTAATTATTTATGCTTTATACCCATATCAAAAAATAGATATAAAATCTATAACCAATTATAAAAAAATTAATTATTTATTTCTTTAATAGTTGTTACCATTGTTTTAGGAAAGTTTAATTATTTTTTATTATGTAGGCAAATGGGTCTGTTTGGCAACATGAATATATATTATATTTTTTTCTTTTTTTTATCCCTAAGTGTACTCCCCAATTAATAGTATAGATATATAGTCCATGCAAATGTTCAAGTGGTAGCATAACATCCCTACATTAACAGTCCCAAAATAATAAGTTTTGTTATAACTACACTAAACGCTATATCACAAGACAATGTGAATCCTATTCTAAAACACATTATTCATAAAAGCAATGAATCACATGTCCTATAACAAATACACAAAAAGGCTAATCAATTGTCTTTTTTTCCAACAATTTTTTTTTATAGAATTTGACGATACTAACTTTTTAAACGATTCACTGTCTGATTGTTGGTTTTTCTTACCAACGTCTAAGAGTTCTCCTAAGCTGAACTATCATCGCTCTAAGCAGTCATCGTTTGAGGTACCTACCTAATTAATGAATATGGCGGAGTCGTCAATGATATATCAGTCTAAAGAATCTTTAAATCGATCTTTTCCCTTTTCTTCCTATTTATCTTCTTTTTTGTAGGAGTTCAAGCGATCCAGTTTCCCCGAGTTCAAGATTACGGGGACAATGTTGGATAATTCCAAGACTTGAAGAGCAAGCTATTTCTTGTATAAGAAAATTTTAGAAATGGGAAAATAGAAATAATGAAATAGAAATAGGAATCACAAATAAGGAAGTTGTCCAAATAAGTTTGTGAAAACCTAATAGACTAAGGAGTAACTTAGTTCTACAAATACAAAATTTATGGAGAGATATTCTATAAGATTTAGTTTTGAGAGAGTTTCTAAATCAAATAAAGAAAATGTGTTCTTTATATCTTCTAAGTTCTAGCAAGTTTACTTTAAGGACCTGATCGTGGATTTTCGTGTGGCTTTGTGTATCTACTATATAGCTAGTAAGGGCTTGATTGGAACAACATATACTAGAACATTAGCATTATGCAGTATAAGAATGAAGGTGCATAAGCTGTATGCTCTGATTAGTATAACAGATTTAGTTGATTGGTATAACAGTGGAGTATTAAATATATATTTATATTTAATATATGATATTAATTAAAAAAATATAATTTAAATGTGTTTCATTAAAAAAATTAATTATCACTCATTGCTAAATAATTTTTTTAAAAATATATCTTACATTTAATAAATTTTATAAATTGTTATATATAAATGTGTAATTTAATAATTTATAATTATATATTTATAATGTAACACATTAATTACAAACAATTAATATATATATATATATATATATTATAATATTTATAAAATTTTATATCTATATTTACATTTTAATTTTAATAACTTTTTAAAATATATATAATAGAACACATTAAACTAATATAAAACAATAATATATATTATAAATTATATCCACATTACTATTTTAATGTATTAAATAAATTATTATATTATTTTAAATAATAACATTAAGTAGTTTCTCATATATATTATCTTATAACAAATAAATTTATCTTTTATGAAATCATAATTTTCTATTTTTACAAAATTAATTAATTATTTAATATTATTTTAATATATATTAATATTTTAGATTTAAAAGCTTGGGAAATGCTTCAAATGAGAGCATACAGGAAGAGAGCATATGAGAACATCTGCAGCTTCTAAATGCTCCTTTATATGCTCTCTTAATAAATGTTGATTGGATGATAAAATTAGAAAAGCTTCTTCATATGTTTTTCCAGTCAAGACCTAAGTCTGTATGTTATGTGAACAAGAGTTAAAAATAAATAAAATAACAGCAAGAGAAAAAATAATGTAATAATTGTGAAGTTCTGATCTCCGGAAGACTTTACGTTTTAAGAACATTCGTAATAGATTATTTAATTAAAGAACATTTTATTAATAGTTTAACTGGTTCACATTTAAATTAGATTGGAGAAAACAAAATATTAATGGATTTCACTTTGTATGTTTCTCAAATGTGTATTAACTTATAGGATTATTCACCAGACACTAATCAAATTTTCAAGTATGATAAAGAAATGAAGAACAAAAGTTATGTGATGGTGGTCTTGAACCCTCCACTTCCAATATGGGATGATGAAGATTTGTGTTACTTTTCCTTCCCATATATGTTGTTAACAAGGAAAAAAAAAAGTTGACCGGATTTTTGAAGGTGTTATTTCACATTAAAAGTTGACCGGATTATATGTTAGCAAATATGATTTCAATTTTTGTAAAACCGAACAACCGTACACCGAAAAACCCCAACCTAAACCAAACCAAAAAACCGAATGCGCAAATAGGTCATGTCCACCAGCGGCTAGAAGAATCACAACAGCAACTAGAACCATAGCAGAAATGGTTGTAGCTTTGAGGGTGCTTCTTACACGAGATAGTCTCGACGAGATCACTTTGCAGGACTTGTCAGCTTCTTTGTAAAGAGAAGCTGATACAATAGACGAGATCACTTTGCAGGACTTGTCATCTTCTTTGTAAAGAGAAGCTGATAGTCTCGACGAGATCACTTTGCAGGACTTGTCAGCTTCTTTGTAAAGAGAAGCTTTGGCTCGTCCTCCAGTGATGGCATTTTTGTTCTAAAAACATCACAGGTTAGGTCAGAGATGAAATGACAACTGAGTGGAGGAGGGTGAGCTCAGAAGAGCAAAGGAGCAGTTTACCCGTAGCATGAAGCTCTTCATAGTTTGACCAAGAGCGAGAGCATCACTAGGCAATAATACTAGATCCTTCCATTCTTCTAAAAGCTTTTTAAGAAGAGCAACACTAGCTTCTGGATTCTCCTGATAGAGATTGTCCCAGTTTTTCCAGCAATCAACATTTTCGGACAGACACCAAGAAGCGATTGATGTAGCAGCTTCCTCGCCTAACACATTAGAACTCTATTTAGAACTCTATTTGGAGAAGTTTCGAAAAAACTCAAGGACTCAAGGTTTTGGGTTGTTAGTAAAATACGTACCTTCTCCAGCTAATTTCAAAGAGAGAGTAAATATCTTTCGAGTGATTTGTTTCCTTGCCTTGCTTCCTGGTGAACCTGCAAACGAATAACTCGCTGATGGTGATCCATCCAAGGAATGCTCTGATACGAGATATGGCATTACGTATCATAGGAGGAAGCCCAAAGCCTCTTCTTAGTCGGTTATTTAGCTATTGCCTTTTCTAATTGAACTAAGGTTTTGGTATTTTTACTTTTTCTAGCATACGTCGGTTGTAAGGGTTTACCTATATAAGGAGACTCAATGATCAATAAGAAATCATCTTCCAAACAATTAACCTAATTCTCTAAGCAAGAGACTTGGGTTAAAGGAAGTTAAGCTTCAATCTCTTTGTTCTCTTTTGTTCTCTTAGTTCTTAAGCATAAACTACGGGGGCTACTACTAGAGCTAAGGCCAAGGCTTTGGCTCATAACAATTTGGTATCAGAGCCGACTGATTCAATGGGAGAAAACAATTCGTTTGCTGCACAATTCGCGAAGTTGAGTTCGCAGATGGAGGATTTGAACAGGAACCTAAACACAAAGATGGATGATATGAAGAGGGATATCTACGAGAGGCTTGAACCGATGGGTGAGACTTTAGGGTCTCTCCAGAAAGCTGTCACGATTCAGCAAGCAGCGATAGCTAACACGGTGGCCTCTCAAGAAGAGTTGCGGGAGCAGAATCATGCCAGGGAAGATTCTGTTCGCAAGGAACATGAAGAATCAAGTGCAGGATTGGTGGAACAGTCATCGCCTAAGCCTGTGAAGGATGATAAGCTGACCACAACCATTCACGAAGAGAAGGGGAAGGAAGGAGTCAGTTCCACGTCAAAAAAAGTTGTGAACCATGGACAGCAACAATCCTACACGGCGGGTCCATGGACACGACGTACTATGGGAGAAGAACAGGGACACCGCAAGGCTGACGGGAGAGGAGACTGACATGTGCGTCAGATTGGCGCTGAATATGGAGATCCCTGTCCTAACTACACTACCAGAGACCAACCTGAACTAGAGGAGCGTGGAGTTAGGGGAGAATCTGGGCAAAAAAAGGGTTTGGGAGACAGATCCGGTTCTTTTGCTTATACAGTAGCACCTTCAAAGATGGAGTTTCCACCATATGATGGCACTACCAACGCTGTGGAATGGTTGCAAAAGTGTGAGGATTATTTTGAGGATCAAAGGATTTACAATGAGGATGCTATGGTGAGGCAGGCTACCTTTGTGCTAACAGGGCAAGCCTATCATTGGCATCAAAACCTGAGGCGGTTAGTTGTATATCGAATAGGATGGGCTGAGTTCAAACGTGCCTGTAAGAGTAGGTTTGGTAAGGCAGATTCTGTCAATCCAGTGGGAGAGTTGTGTAATCTTCGACACACAGGCACGGTCGATGAGTACTGTAGCCGGTTTGAGGAATGTTTGGGCCGACAAACACGTTTGGCAGGCGATCAACAGCTTTGGCAGTTTTGTGCCGGGTTGACGGATAGTTTACGGAAAGAGGTTGAATACCTTCGCCCTGAAACAATCTTTGAAGCCATGGAATATGCAAGGGACAATGAGTATAAAATTGAATGGGATAAGCGGACCCGAACGTTTGGCGGGCATTTGGCTCCTCCGTCACGCCTTGTGACACCAACAGTTCGGCCTACTACAATGGGAACTCGTGGATTCACTGGTGTTAAGGAGGGAGAAACGCTGGGTCCGAAACAGGAAGGACAAGGACCATTGCCAAAAAAGAAAATTTACAAAAAATTAACTAACTCGGAGATGGCGGAAAGAAGGGAAAAAGGACTTTGCTTTAATTGTGATGAGGTGTTTACTCCAGGCCAAAATGCCAACCGATTTTATTCCACATAAAGACCATTGACGACGACGACCCTGTAGATGACTCAGATGATGAGGGGGAGATGGAGGTTTCTCTTCATGCCATGAAGGGTGAAAAAAATGGGAGCACCTTTCAGGTGAATGCGGAAATTGCTAAGGGTACGGGATGGGTGTTATTGGATACAGGAAGCACACATAACTTTATCAAAAGCAGTGTTGCAGAAGAACTGGGCATTCCCATACAACGCAGACCAGGTCGAATGGTGTCTTTAGCCGATGGAGGAAAATGTCCAGTTGATGGATTTTGTAAGGGACTTCCTATGGTGGTACAAGGACATCATTTCATCACTGATTGTTTTGCAATCCCTCTCGGCAGATTTGATGTAGTGCTTGGTATTCGTTGGCTCAATGCGCTTGGGCGTGTCATATGGGATGGTCCAGCCCGTACCATTGAATTTCAACATGAAGATAATCTCATTAAGTGGCACAGGGAAGTTCCGGACAAGTTGGGCCAAGGAGTTACGTTACATGCCATTGGCAATGAGGAAGAAGCGTTAGACAACTGGTTTGACAATGAAGAAGAAGAAATATTTACCACTAATGGAGTACCACATCAGGTGGTGCGGTGTAAAACAGTGCCAACATTGGGTGCTAAGACCATGTTTGGCGAGCTTGATAAATTGCTAGGGGAGTTTCAGGACTTGTTTGCAGTTCCGACGGGGTTACCGCCACAAAGACAATGTGATCATCGAATCCGTCTCATTCAAGGTGCGAATCCTGTCGCGGTAAGGCCGTATCGTTATCCACATCTGCTAAAAGATGAGATCGAGCGACAGTGTGCTTCGATGCTCCGGAATGGTGTCATTCGTCCAAGCACATCACCTTTTTCTTCACCGGTTTTGCTAGTAAAGAAACCCGATCAGTCATGGCGTTTTTGTGTTGACTATAGAGACCTCAACAAGGTCACTATCAAGGACAAGTTCCCCATTCCTGTGGTGGATGAGCTTCTGGATGAACTACACGGAGCTCGCTATTATACCAAGCTAGATCTTGCATCGGGGTACCATCAGGTCCGAATGTTCCTTGAAGACGTGGAGAAAACAGCTTTTAGGACTCACCATGGTCACTATGAGTTCTTAGTCATGCCCTTCGGACTCTCTAATGCACCGTCCACATTTCAGAGCCTTATGAATTCCGTGTTTCAAGGTGAACTCCGGAAATTTGTGCTTGTTTTTTTTATGACATTCTCATTTATAGCATGACGTTCGAGGAGCATGTACATCATGTGCGACGGGTCTTTGAGTTGTTAAGAGAACATCAGTTGTTGTTGAAAAGAGCAAAGTGTTCGTTTGGGCAAAAAGAGGTGGGTTATCTAGGACACGTCATTTCAGGGGATGGTGTGAAAGTAGATGAAGCAAAAATTACGGCTATTAAGGATTGGCCTACCCCTACTTCCGTTCGAGCAGTTCGGGGATTCTTAGGATTATCTGGTTATTACCGCAAGTTTATAAAAGATTACGGCATAATTGCTTCTCCTCTAACCAGTTTGCTTCGTCGCAATGGGTTCTTGTGGAATGACACGGCTGACACAGCATTTATGTCCCTAAAAAAGGCCTTATCAGAGTCACCAGTGCTAGCTCTTCCAAATTTTTCTAACGAATTTGTGGTTGAGTGTGATGCGTCAGGGAGTGGAATTGGTGCAGTCTTACAACAACAAGACCATCCAATCGCGTTTTTCAGCCGGAAACTGGCCGACAGGCATTTCAAGCTTGCGGCTTACGAACGTGAATTGATTGGGTTATCTAAGGCGGTAATTCATTGGAG
Source organism: Camelina sativa (assembly GCF_000633955.1). Taxonomy (NCBI): domain Eukaryota; kingdom Viridiplantae; phylum Streptophyta; class Magnoliopsida; order Brassicales; family Brassicaceae; genus Camelina; species Camelina sativa. The sequence goes on from NC_025693.1 coordinate 1,074,650, forward strand.
GCCTTATCTGTGGGGGCATCGTTTTTTGATTAGAACGGATCACTACAGCCTTAAGTTTATTCTGGAACAACGATTGTCCACAATGCCGCAAATTCATTGGGTTAGCAAATTGTTGGGTTTTGACTTTCGTGTTGAGTTCCGGTCCGGACAGACAAATAAGGTGGCAGATGCCCTTTCCCGACGCGGCGAGGAGGCTCCTGAAGATGGATGTGCTGTTTATGCGCTATCCGGGTCTTCTAAAGGGTTGTTTGCAAGATTAAAAGCTGAAGTCGAACATGTTGCATCTCTCGCAGAGTTAAGGGATAAGGTTATTCGCGGGGAGATGTCAGATTTGTGGGAAGTGCGTGACGGGTTGATTTTTCATAAAGGTCGTGCTTACATGTCGTTTGATTCAGACTTAGTTCAGGAAGTGGTGTCTGGTTTTCACAATTTTGGCCATGAGGGAGTTCAGAAAACAATGGACCGGATTCGCCGAGACTTTTATTGGAAAGGATGGAAGAAGACTATTCAGGATTTTATTGGCAACTGTCAGGTTTGCCAGAAAAATAAATGGGAAGCATTACAACCAGCAGGTTTGCTTCAACCACTTCCAGTTCCAACACAAATCTGGTCTGATATTTCCATGGATTTTGTTGAAGCTTTGCCAAGTGTGTCAGGAAAAACAGTTATTTTGGTTGTGGTTGATCGGTTTTCGAAATATGCCCATTTTATACCCCTAAGTCATCCTTACTCTGCAGGCTCCGTGGCACAAGTTTTTTTTCGGGATATTGTTAGGCTCCATGGGATCCCAGAAACCATAGTTACAGATCGGGATAAAATTTTCCGGAGTCTGTTTTGGAGAGAGTTGTTCAGATTGTTGGGTACAGACCTCTGTTTTACTACAGCTTATCGGCCTCAATCTGACGGGCAAACTGAAATCGTTAACCGTACGTTGGAAATGTATCTTCGATGCCTAACTGGCGACTCGCCCCGACAGTGGCTCTCCTTGCTTCCTTGGGTTGAATATTGCTATAACACTTCGTTCCATACAGGGCTTAAAGCCACGCCATTTCGAGTGGTATATGGACGGGAACCACCTCGCCTATTGGATTATACGGCTGGTAGCTCTAGGGTCGACGCGGTTGATGTAGCATTGGAACAGCGTGACGAGTTTTTAGCTGTCGCACGTGAAAGACTCTTGGAAGCCCAACAACGCATGAAACTTACTTATGACAATGGTCATAGACTTGTGGAGTTCACTGTTGGAGACTGGGTTTGGCTCCGTATTCAACCGTATAGACAGTTAACGGTGGCTAAGAAAGCATTTACTAAGTTGTCTCCAAAGTATTATGGGCCATTTCAAGTGCTGGATCGAATTGGCTCAGTCTCTTATCGGTTGCAACTGCCGGAAGGAACAAAAATTCACAATGTCTTCCATGTTTCTTTGCTTAAGAAACATAAGGGTACTCTGCCTAGTGATAAGCCTGAGTTACCGCCGGTGTTACATGGCCGGGTGGCTCCGCCAACGCCCTTAAAACTCCTAAAAGCTAGGATGCGTGGAGGTTCTAGACAGGTACTGGTTCAATGGACTGCTGACGCTGTAGAAGATTCAACCTGGGAGGAGGCATCCAAATTGTATGAAGCATATCCAGAGTTGGAGCTTGGGGACAAGCTCCTAATCGAGGAAGGGAGTAANTTGATGTAGCAGCTTCCTCGCCTAACACATTAGAACTCTATTTAGAACTCTATTTGGAGAAGTTTCGAAAAAACTCAAGGACTCAAGGTTTTGGGTTGTTAGTAAAATACGTACCTTCTCCAGCTAATTTCAAAGAGAGAGTAAATATCTTTCGAGTGATTTGTTTCCTTGCCTTGCTTCCTGGTGAACCTGCAAACGAATAACTCGCTGATGGTGATCCATCCAAGGAATGCTCTGATACGAGATATGGCATTACGTATCATAGGAGGAAGCCCAAAGCCTCTTCTTAGTCGGTTATTTAGCTATTGCCTTTTCTAATTGAACTAAGGTTTTGGTATTTTTACTTTTTCTAGCATACGTCGGTTGTAAGGGTTTACCTATATAAGGAGACTCAATGATCAATAAGAAATCATCTTCCAAACAATTAACCTAATTCTCTAAGCAAGAGACTTGGGTTAAAGGAAGTTAAGCTTCAATCTCTTTGTTCTCTTTTGTTCTCTTAGTTCTTAAGCATAAACTACGGGGGCTACTACTAGAGCTAAGGCCAAGGCTTTGGCTCATAACATGCTCCGTACATCTCTCGATATGATTTTCAAGAAGACGAACACAAGCTTTTAGATTATCCACAGAGATATTGCCCCTCTGCTTCCAGCAATCAACGATTATGTTCAGAGACCAGATAGCGGTAGCTTGCTGGGGTAAATTTCCTGCAACAAAGTTAACGTATTAGAACTCTATTTGGAAGCAGAAAGTAAGGACTCAAGGTTTGGATTGTTGTTACAAAATACCTCGTGCAGCTAAGTAAAACAAAAAATTGAATATCTGTTCATTCATTGCCTCGAGTTCACCGTCCTTGAATTTCCCTACAAGTGTTTTAAGAATATCAAGACTCACTTTCACATTTCTATCGCAGAGATTCTCCCAGATATCCCAGCAATCCTTGTCAACGGTCAGAGACCAGAGAGCGATTGATCTAGCTTCCTCGGCTAAAGCAGTATTTCCTGCAACAAAGATAACAAGAGATTAGAAGTAGAGAACTCTATTTGGTGAAGAGAGAGAGAGAGAGAGAGGGAAGCAGAAAAAAAAACTCAACAAGGATTCAAGGTTTGGTTTTGTTACAAAATACCTACCTTCTCCAGATAATCTCAAGGAAACAGTGAATATATTTTCTTCTATTATTGCCCGGCTATTGCTTGTTGTACGGACAAAAGCCAATTGTTTCAGAAAGGGGTAAATTGCCTTAAACCTACTTGTAGTAGGCTGTGTGCACACAAAATTAAAGACAACACTCGTGATCAGAATCGACAGACACGCATTAAGTAAGGTTTTATTGTTTTGTAAGTTGCAAAACAGTAAAACGTACCTCGGGTGAAGCAGGGAATGTAAGCCGAAGCAAGATCTCAAATGAAAGAGGTGGAATAAGCCGCTCTCCCTCCCAGAGAGGAGCTTTTAAAAAACTGGCCTGATCATCTGGTTTGGCCAAAATCCTGAAAAGGAAATTGCATTGCATGAAATCTCAGATGATTTTGTATATAATATAGCAAAAGGAGAGTCAAAAGAAAACAAAACTTTGGACTCACTTCTCGACAAAGTCGAGGATGGCATCTGTTGACTGAGGATAGCTGTCGATTAGAGGTAACAAGTTATGACCCCATGAAAGCAAGCCTAGAGATAAATCATCTTTAGAGGCCTGTCCCACATCATTTTTACAGTTGAATATTAGAGCTATACAAAAAGAAAAATCCAACACACTTGGTCGGTCCTGAGTACACACAGAGATACGAACCTGAGTAATGAACCAAAGAGTAAGCGGAATCTGGCCCTGTACTTGATAGAAAGGCGCATACCTCCTCAGAGAGGGCAAAACCTCAACTAAGAGGTGAGGTTTGCTACGCAAAATCATTGCTGTTGTAACAAACATTGCCAACTAATCGTAAAACAAACAAATAATGAAAAAAATTAGTGAAAACAATATTTCCAATCACACAGACAGACATTAGCGAAAGCGACATGGTTGTTTTTTGTTTTTGTTTACCTTAGTCTCGCCCATTATGAATAACAGGCTACCCTCGGGAACATAGTCTTTTGCTGGTGTAACCAAATAAGAGAATATATAATGAAATGTCAACATTATAAAGTCACTGAGAACACTATTTGAACTTGTTGGTTGAGCCATTCGACTGATGTTCGGAGGACAGGTTCAGGAATATGACATAACGGAACCTGTTTCACGATGATAAATCTAACCTAGGTAAGAAGCCAATATTGATTGATTGATTGACCACACAGACAGACAGAAAGGTAAAAAAAAAGCTCACAACATACATCGATCAGGCTGGCCAAATTAGAGTCCTTGAACATCTTACACCATGGACATGATACTCCGGAAAGTGCATCGTCATAGTAATCGAGAAATCTAGTTAGCCGAAACATGGGCACAGGCGGATACTCGTCCTATAAAATATATTGGGAAACCAAACCAAACCAAACCAAAAAATTGGGAAATTTTGATTGATTTTAGAAGATGAGAGGATGGATTGCACGAACGTACCGGAACTTTGTCGAGGAAATCCGCAAGATCTGAAGGACCCATCTTTGCCGCAACATTCGCAAAAGACACTTCCCAATCAGCTAGGTTTCCACTGAGCTTCTTCTTCTTCTTCTGGGGCACGACTTGGTTACTACATCCATGGTCTTCGTCCTCGAGTAAACGGAACATATTACCGTCGTTTGCATCATGGTACTCCACAGATTCTTCTATCGCATCCATCATTACCCCCCTTTTTTTTTTTTTTCTTTTCTTTAGTAGAGTTTCTCGCGCTAATTATCTCTCCGCCGTGAAAAACAAGGGGGAGACCTAAAGAGATTTTAGTAGAGTTTCTCGCTAATTTTCTCTCTGCCCAATTGAATATTTGAATTACATATATACAAATACTTACTTTTTTAAGTAATTATTAGTTTTAATTTATGTATTATTCTTTTTTGACATATTTTTCTTTAGAATTATGGATTTAACAATGCTATTAACATGAACACCAGTATCCTACTAGTATTGTATATTAACAACTTTACGACTTTTAAAAATATAATAATATCAACCAAGTATATTAATCATTATATGTCGTATCAATATTTTTCCAAAAAAAAGAAGGTTTAAAATTATAACTCAAAATATAATTAAATCATTTACAACTTTAAAAAATATACTACATAAGAATCATATTAGTAAAATATAAATATAATACAAATAAAATACAAATGACAAATATATGTTGATAGTGATTGTATATATAAGAACACCAACTAATGGCAACTTGAACAATATTTAAGTTTCAAAGCTGAAGGTTTTATATTATAGTTTAAAATCAGTGAAGAACTAATTAATCATCTACATCTTAAAAAATACTTTAACAATTAACTTAATCCCTATGCTTTTCACATACTTAAGTATAATAGTATTAAAATAATACACAAAACCAGACTAAAGTAAAGTAAAAATATATCTATGTACTTTGACAAATAATAACTTTTCTATAATAAATACTATATAACAGTTATGTGATTAAATTTGTGTAAACTACAAAAAGTAGACCAGAAATTCAAACTACACTAATATATCTCCCACAAAAGGCAAAAAAATAAAAACATAACATACATTAAGGTTAGTAAGGGTAATTATACAATTAATGGCGATTAAAATGTAAACATTTAAAATCCACTAGATTAGGCCCACATATTAATGTGGATATAAGAAAAATATGTGAAATTATATGTTGTATTCAAAATATTAATTTTATTTCATTTATTTTTTTAAAACCAGATTTAGAGCTCACACACTTCATCTTGCAATACAATTTCTTTGTATATTACATGATAATAAAATTAGATTTTAATTCTATGCACTCAATCCCAATGAGTTACATTTATAATTTTCATATAAAAAAATGTGCATTGTATCAAATTTATATATTACTTAATATTTTTTTTAAAAAAAACTAAAAATTAATAAAACATAATTCTCAAAGGAAAAAAAAGTGAATAGTAAACAGAATAGAAATTCCATTATTGCTAGATCAAATTCTGTGGATATGATTCGGCGAAGAATATCTCATATTTGAAAAAATAACAATATCTTAAATATATTCGTTTCATATCTTGTAGTCTCATACATAATAGTTTTACTATTTTTCCAACTAATTTTAAATAAAACTATACTAATATTATCATAAATTAATCAAAAATTCAAAGACATTACTATGAGAAAAATTATTTGTTTATGTAAAGGTAAGTATCTAAATTCTTTTTTCTTTTAGGTTAATAATTAACAGTATAATTTATCTATTTATGGTATTATAGTAATTAATCGTATAATTTTCTTAATTTTTTTTTCTAGAATTAGTAATTTAAAATTATAATTAGTATTATTTATATATATATATATATGAACTATCATTTATATTTATTAATTTTTAAAGAATTTTAAATTTCTTATATTTTAAAAATATGTTAAAACAAAGTTTTTGTATAACACATGGCAAAATCTTTAATTGTTAAAACTGACACATCTCACGATCACATGAGTTACTAACTTTGAAAACCAAAGTTTATATAATAACATAATATTAAATAAACTATCAAATCATTCACCGATTGAAAAACTTAAGAAAATTACATTAATTTTATTTTGATTATCTTATTTTTCTTATATTATGTTAATCACTAATTTTAACACATTAAACCTTTTTATACTTTCATCTGTATACATTTCTTTTTACTATATGATTATAATAAATAATAATTGCAATTAAATTGCAAATCTTTTCTTTATTAATTGCAAATATTTTCCTTATTAATTCAATAACTTTTAATATTCATATGATAATGGCTCCATCGACATAAAGATAATCCCAGTTTGAACTTCTAACCATGTTGTTTTCAACAACCAAAAAATAAAATTTCGTAACTGAATAACACTCAAATGATGTAATTTCTTCATTCATTCAGCTTCACCTTAAGATCTCTGAAATGGTTAAATAAATTTTAACTTAAACACACATTGAATGCTTTTAATTGCAAAACAAAAGGATCACCAAAGACAAGATTGACTAAATCCATAAAATCATCTAAAGATACATGGACTTTTCCAATTAAAGTGTGAATTCATTGAATGTTCGTTCAAAATCTAAACATGGACTTCTTCAAAACTCTATTTTAAAACTCTACTTCTAAAAGTAGAACAAATAATGCAACTAATAATAATAATAAAAAGCAATCCGATCTTCATCCGATTTTTAGTTTCACAAAAACCAAAGTCAAGTTGACAAAAGATCTAATGGATCTTTGTTGCATGTTATTTCTAAAGAGAAAAGCTTGAGATTCTAGCCTCGACTTTTTCGAAAGGTGGGAATTCATTGGAGAATTGTTCAAACGATTTGTGTTGCTTACATATATAAGTAAGGTATACGAATACACAATGACAAAATAATACTTGATATTGAGGTTTTCGGGTTCACTTTCACTTTCACTTTTGCATTGATGTCATTGAAGAAGTCAGCATCTAGCCTAGTTTCCCAACTTGGAACTCCTACTCCTATAACCTTTACAAATCTATTCTCGAGACCGATTTGCAGATTGAAATGACTATAAGCATGGTCACTGACCTCTGTTATAAACTTAAGCTTCAGTTGAGAATCCTAGAAAATTGGATGCTTTAGAACATCACTTGCGCTGGGGCTACGTAAAAAGAAGTATGTATTAGCAAATAGTTTAAATCAGAATTTAAGAAGTAAGTGGATATATAGTTTCAAGGATCAGAACTTAACAAGATTGTAATACCTACCGTTCAACAGGATTTAAGTCCACCAAAAGTGGGATCAAGTCAGCGGCTTATGGATAGTCTGAGATCGGTTGTTCCTGATGTTTTCTTCAATAGTGGCAGTCTTTCCACATGAAGATGGATGCTCACCCCGAGTAATAATGTAGAACATCAGAATTCTAAAAGCGAACATGTGTACTTTATTGGTTTCCTTGCCGTAGTTAGCTTTGTGGCATTAAATATCTGTGGATTATATACAGTCCATAAAAATGTTCAAGTGCTAGTACAACATCCCTACATCAACAGTCCCAAAAGAATTAGTCTGTTATAACTACACTAAAGACTATATAGCAAAACAATATGAATCTTTTTTTAACATTATTTGTAAAATAATGAATCTCATGTCTTTTAACAAATACACAACTAAAAATCAAAATTTTATTGAATTATTGAAACGTACCAATCAAAGGAATCTTCAAAACGATATTTTTCATTTTTTTCTATTTATCTTGTTCTTCGTGGGAGTAGCATTTGGAAAATTTTCCACAAAAATTTCACGACTACGTAATATCTTACATATATTGTTTGATATGAAAAATTAAATTAAGAAAAAAATAAGCAAAACTTATGTAAAATATTTTTATCTATGTGTTTTATAATAAGAAATAAAATAGATTCTCATATATTATATTTTTTTTAATTATTATCACGTTAGTGTTTAGGCAAAATTATTTGCATATAAACAAAAAAAAGTCAATATACGATGCCATGACCAGTTACAATTTATTTGACCAAAAAGTCAATGTCCTCCTGTCTCTTCGTCACTTAGCTTCAACCTGAATCATCGAACTAGTAGTATCGGAAACATACGAGTAACAAGAGTCAACGCGAGTCAAAGGAATCATTCTAAGAAACTCACTAAGAATCTCCGTAATCCACGCCGCACCAAGCTTCCTCTTGATTTTGGTGTTAATTTGTTTCTGAGGAAACCCAAAATTGAACCAGTTTTGGTTGATGATGATGATGATGTGCAACATCAAGAAGAAGATGTTGTATGGGAACCAGAAGAAATAGAAGCAATTTCGTCGCTTTTTCAGAAAAGGATTCCTCAAAAACCGGGTAAACCGATTCGAGTTAGGCCTTTACCACTTCCTCAACCTCACAAGTTACGACCTTTGGTTTATAATCATATAGAGATGTTAGACTTTACGCGGTTCAGAAGATTTTTACCTCGACTAGGTGCCGGAGGATGATTTTAAAGGTTGATCGATTTTTTAAACTTGATTATTTCCTTTGGTTTATAATCAATTTACTGGAGCTTTCTCATCGAGTATATTTGCTTTCGTACAAAACAAAATGGTTTTAGGGAAAAACACACCACCATGTCCTACATTTATGAATCTTAAAATTTCAAATTCCTTATTATTGAATTTACTATAATTTAGTTTTCCTCTTCTGCACGACTCACTGTCAAGAAAATGACGCTCATTTGACAAATATCAAAGGTTAAATCTGAGTAAGAGGTATGAAAAGCTACCATTCTTGACCGTAAGTTTATTTTACCATGCACTTTCCCTCTTTTAGAATCATTTGTCTTCCAGAGCATTTACAACACTCAATTCGTAGAAACTAATTCAATTAATTATCTTCTTTCAAATAACAGTTTAATTAACTATTATTTGTTCAAAATAATCGAGTTTGAAAAATAAATACTAAATGCTTTTGGTAAGAATATGGTGGAATACACATTTTCAGAATTTAAGAAAATTAAAACCATGATAATAATATAAAAACTATTTAACGTGAAATGCCACATATGGTCCAATGTTCATTGTTTGAAAAATGCCACACATGTATTGCTAGAAGGAAAAATGGGAAAAGAACATACAGACGCACCGCCATTTGTTTCATGCAACATTGCTACGTACTACGTGATTGACATATCTGTTAAACACTGGGAGTGTGGCCAATAAATAATGAAAATTCTCATTTTTTATTAAATGATGATTAATCTTCGGTTAAGCTAGAATATTCGGTCGTCTCAATGACTAAATTAATAAGTTACGAACTGGCTACCTTAGAATTCAGAAAGAAATGGAATAAGATATTTTGGAGCAACCGAAGATTAATCAACTAAACTATTATATTTTCTTGGGACCAATACGAGGTTGGTAATGGTGGTAGTATTCTCATGGAATTCATCCGAGGAGAATAGTAGTCCTAGAGAATAGTATATGTTTGGCAAAGAAAACCCCACATATTAGCATCATAATTATTTCAATTCTTTTTAATAATTTTCCAATAGACGAAAAAAAATTAATTATCCAATAATATTATTCTTAGTTTTTTTTACTGTCTTTTACTATTATCCAACAATATTATTCTTAGTGTTTGTTTATTTTTCCTCTTTGATTTCAATCGCTCATCATTATTTTTGTCAGCTTACTCTTAAATATTTAAACCACTTATTTAATGACGCTTATCTAGTAAGCAAGTCGTAACTTGTAAGTAACAAACTATATAACTTATCAGAATTCAGACCTTAGCAAAAATATATTTGTGAAACTAAAGTACAATAAATAGAAGTATTGAACTGATAATTGTGATATTTTGAATCTAACTTCACACACGATTAATTTTGGTAAAAAAAAAAAAAGTCCTTTTCGGAAATTAATTTTGCTAATAAATATCTGCTTTGGACTTCAACATAATATTTTTTAATAGTCTACAGTCATATTATTGCATTGACTTAAATCAGTGGTATTTAAACTAAACCTAACAATTCTAATTTTGAAGATAGTTGGTGAAAACTATAAATTAAAGTGTGGCATCTGTCAATCAAATGGTCAAGATGAACTATCGGATACAGAAAGAAATAATAAGAATGCCAATTTAAGAGAAGAAACAAAACAAAAAACGGGTTTGACATTGGATTACATGGTGAATGATCAGAACATATTATACGATATAGTTTTATATTAAACACCCTAGCATGAAATTTAGTACTTTTTAGTAGTAATAATTAGCTAATTATTTAGTATAATTTAAAACCATGGGGTATAGCTGTGTTGTGTGCCTTGTATTTAAAAAGAAAATTCTTCTACTAAGAAAAAAAACTAGTATTCACTTTGTATTAATATTTTGTTTGCATTTCTCTCTCTTAAATTACGTCACTTTCTAGTTGAGGGTTTGCTTTAGCGCGTACACAAACACACTTATTCACTCTGGCACCATTTGAGGAAAGGTTTTTTACAGAAAAACATTCAAAGAATACTAAAAATGGTCATTTTTAATGTAAGGATCATAAATATTTGTCTAGCTAAATTAAGTCTTTGTTTTACTTTATCATTTGACCACTGTAGAAAAGACTTACCAAATCAAATTATTCGATTTTAAAATGTATCGAATAAAAAAAATCTTAACGTAAATTTGAAGGTTGATCGATTTTTTAACTTGATTATTTCCTTTGGTTTATAATCAATTTACTGGAGCTTTCTCATCGGTTTAGCTAGTAGTATTTGGAAAAATTTCCACAAAAATCTCACGACTACGTAATATCTTACATATATTGTTTGATATGAAAAATTAAATTAAGAAAAAGATAAGCAAAAAATATGAAAATATAAGCAAAACTTATGAAAAATATTTTTATCTATGTGTTTTATAATAAGAAATAAAATAGATTCTCAGATATTATATTTTTTTTATTATTATTATCACGTTAGCATTTTGTTAGTTCATTAAAAAATGAAACTATTTGCATATAAACCAAAAAAAGTCAATATACGATGCCATGACCAGTTACAAACATAAGTTTTAATTTTTGATTTTAGCGACAAATTTATTATAAAAATAACCAAAAGAGGATTATGAAACAAACAATTTATTTATATATTTGCATATATAGGTCTGGTTTGGCAAATTTTGGAACTACCTAATCTAAAGGATAGACTTGTGAAAAACTATAGACAAAATTGGCTTAACTCATTCTCATGTGTGTCGTTTTGAGGTCATTCTTAACGCTTATCCGCAATCAACTTAATTTTTTTTTGCCTTTTCCCTCGAGTTGGGCCGGGTTAGTTCGGTTCGGGTCATTTCTGACTCGGTTTACTGGATCGGGTAATTGATTTTCTAAAAATCAAACAAAAATAATTATTTCTTCTTCTTCCTCTTTCTCAAGCTCACTCTTACTGTTCGATTGATTCTCGAAAGGAGGTAAGCTTCATCACAATACATTCTTTAGACTAATACAGTGCTTCCGTATTCTTCATATCTAGACCTAAATTGTATTCCTTTTCTAAAGGTGTTTGTGTTCGATTTCAAAACCCTAAGCTGTTCCTGATTCTATTGAGTTAGATTACTTAGGATTTTATCGCGGATTAGTCTGGATTCGAGTTGAATTAGCCTAAATTAGAGAACCGTAACTTCGTGGGTGTGTTTTAGGAATGATTCTGCAATGCCCTGTCTCTTCGTCACTTAGCTTCAACCTGAATCATCGAACTAGTAGTATCGGAAACATACGAGTAACAAAAGTCAACGCGAGTCAAAGGAATCATTCCAAGAAACTCACTAAGAATCTCCGTAATCCACGCCGCACCAAGCTTCCTCCTGATTTTGGTGTTAATTTGTTTCTGAGGAAACCCAAAATTGAACCAGTTGTGGATGATGATGATTATGATGATGATGATGTGAAACATCAGGAAGAAGATGTTGTATGGGAACCAGAAGAAATAGAGGCAATTTCGTCGCTTTTTCAGAAAAGGATTCCTCAAAAACCGGGTAAACCGATTCGAGTTAGGCCTTTACCACTTCCTCAACCTCACAAGTTACGACCTTTGGGTCTTCCAACACCAAAGAAGAACATAAGATCATCTGCATTGTCTTCTGTATCGAAGCAAGTTCATAAAGATCCGAGCTTTCTCATCGGTTTAGCTAGAGAGATCAAGAGCTTGCCTTCCTCTGATGCAGATGTCTCTCTTGTTCTCAATAAATGGGTTTGCTTCTTGCGTAAAGGTTCACTCTCTATGACCATTCGAGAATTGGGTCATATGGGTTTGCCTGAGAGAGCTTTGCAGACATATCATTGGGCTGGAAAGCATTCTCATTTAGTCCCTGATAACCGCATTCTCGCTTCCACTATTCAGGTTTTGGCCAAGCACCATGAGCTCAAGTTGCTTAAGTTCGACAATAGTTTGGCTAGCAAGAACGTTATCGAAGCAATGATCAAGGGATGCATTGAAGGTGGGTGGTTGAATCTAGCCCGGAAGCTTATACTGATCTCGAAGAGTAACAATCGTATACTGGACTCGAGTGTCTACGTGAAGATGATTCTTGAAATAGCTAAAAACCCTGATAAGTACCATCTTGTGGTTGCTCTTCTCGAGGAACTGAAAGAAAGAGAAGATTTGAGATTGAGCCAACAGGATTGCACAGGTATTATGAAGATCTGTGTGAAACTGGGAGAGTTTGAGCTCGTTGAGTCTCTCTTTGACTGGTTTAAAGAATCAAACAGAGAGCCAAGCGTTGTAATGTACACTACGATGATACATAGCAGGTATTCGGAAGAGAAATACAGGGAGGCGATGAATGTGGTTTGGGAGATGGAGGAATCAAACTGTCTTCTTGATCTTCCGGCTTATAGAGTAGTCATTAGACTATTTGTGGC
>NC_025693.1:1088518-1093459 GCF_000633955.1 Camelina sativa
AAGTACCATCTTGTGGTTGCTCTTCTCGAGGAACTGAAAGAAAGAGAAGATTTGAGATTGAGCCAACAGGATTGCACAGGTATTATGAAGATCTGTGTGAAACTGGGAGAGTTTGAGCTCGTTGAGTCTCTCTTTGACTGGTTTAAAGAATCAAACAGAGAGCCAAGCGTTGTAATGTACACTACGATGATACATAGCAGGTATTCGGAAGAGAAATACAGGGAGGCGATGAATGTGGTTTGGGAGATGGAGGAATCAAACTGTCTTCTTGATCTTCCGGCTTATAGAGTAGTCATTAGACTATTTGTGGCGTTGGATGATTTGGGAAGGGCAATGAGATATTACTCTAAACTCAAGGAAGCTGGATTCTCACCAACGTATGATATTTATCGCGATATGATTAGCGTTTACACAGCTTCAGGGCGATTGACAAAGTGTAAAGAGATATCTAAGGAAGTTGAAGATGCTGGATTCAGGTTGGATAAAGATACTTCATTTAGGTTGTTGGAGCTCGAAAAACTAACAATGTCTCTTTAAGTAAAGTTCCAATTTTGTTTTTACAATCAGTTTTGTTTTGTCTTCTTTGATCACTAGAAACAGTGAAGATGTAATATACAAGAAATACACTAATTATGATGTGAAGACAAGAACTATAGTAGTTTTTATTGTTTGAAAGTGTTTGCAGGAAAAGATGAAAGTGGAAACTTGACAATGTCAGAATCAGACATAGCAACTCTGTTTGCTTCTGGAACTGATTCTGGTCCATCCATTGATGGTTTGATCACTGTAATGAACAAAATGTTGTAGAACAAGGTAAGAGCTAAGAGAACAAAAGCTGAAGTTGTGAGGAACGATCCGGACATCTCAGGTGGTTCTTCAAACATGATTGGATCATCGGTTCTGACGACGTCTGGTGATGTCTTGATGATAATTCTTGGTTTTTCATCAGCTTGAGATTCGATTTGTTGATCAAGCTGTTTCAGAGCTTCTCTTGCTTTATCTCTATCGATTCGAAATCTCTGTGAAGAAGAAGAAGAAGAAGAAGAAGAAGAAGAAGAATCGTCTCTTTTAGTGGCTTGGACAATACGCACCAGATGTCTCTTCTTCTTTTTCTTATCAATGATTCCTCCATGTACGTACCAGTTAAAAGGCTGAAAGCCTAACAGCACCATTTTCAGTTTCCTCTGTTTCTTCTGCTAGACCACCACCTCTTTGGTATCAGATAAATTTTTGTGTGTGGACATTGTTCATGGCAAAGTTGTAGATAACTTGACTTCTTAGGGTTTTTTCCTTTCTTGTTTACACTGAAGTCTTATATCACCATTCAAAATTGGGCCCGATTAAAATTTATTCAAGGCTTGAAAAGCCCATTTGCTCAAAAAGGTGTAATATACTTAGTAACTTAGCAATCAGAAAAACAACCAAGAAATTTAATACCGAACACGTAAACTGATTTATGAAAAACTGCTCACTCGCTCGCACGTCACACACATATTGTGTTCAAAATATAGCATTACATCGATAAATCTCTTATAAATAAAACAGTATATATATATATATATATATTAAGATATTATAAATAAAATATAGCATTACACATATTGTGTTTTCTTAGAAATACTCCATTTAAAAGAGATGAGATCTTTTGGACAATGAAGATTGGTGAAGAACATTGCCGGAAACATCATAGTAGATGAAGTTTACTTTGGAGCGTGTGATGTGAAGAGACATGAAACCTTGTCCATCGTAATACAGTTTGAGTTCTTTTGGATCCCATGGCAGAACAGTTCCTCTCCATGCCTTTGATCCTCCTCCACTTGTCAGGAATTGGGTTTCACTTTACGAATACAACAGTTAAAAAAAAATTAGTATTATCTCATATAATCATATCCATATGTTAATTTACGTTGGATCAAAAGAAGAGGTAAGTAAAACTAGTGTTACGTACCCTTTAGTGCCAATGTGTTGCAAGCAGTGATCATGTCCGTTTATGTACAAGTCCACTTTATGCTCCTTCAATAATAGTGTTTAGTTATATCATTTGTAGAAAAATACAATAAATTAAAATAATATGTTAGCTGGAAATTATGAATGGTTATATTTACCTTTAGAATTGGAAGAAGTTGATCGACGAGCTCTTGAGTAACACCGTGCTCACCTGCGGTTTTGATCCCGTGATGTCCCACGACAAACTTCCATGTGGCACGCGACTTTTTAATCGCTCTATCTAAATCCTAATGTGTCAATAAAAGAAGTTAAACTTAGTAGACAGTTTCAAAAGACGATGGAGATTTGTGATTATGAAAGAAACTAAATGTGATTACATGTAGGAGGTTTGAGATGTATCTATCTCTGGGTAAGACATTCCTCCAATCGTAAGTGTGGTCTTTTGGCTCAGTAAAGTATTTTTCTACAAATGGATTTGTGTCCACGAAGAAAAACTCCACCATTCCTATATAACCAAGAAAGAAACAAAGAAAAAACACTAAATAAATTGATTTGTACTGTGTAATATATTGATTAAAAAGTATATATAAAGAACTAGATAATGTGTCACGTCTTGTATAATTCAAAAAGTTAAATAAATTGGAAGTATTGTTTAAAAAAGGAACCTGAGGATAAGATGAAAGATCTGCGACAAAACCATCTCCAATCTTTTTGGGTGAGAACGTGACTTAGTTGTGCTTCAACATTTCCCCTGTAATCATGATTACCCAAAACTGCAACAACATTTGAGTGTTTAAGTCTCACGCACGCGTTAATTAGGCATATATTATACATTTTAATTACTAGTAATAAACATGCATGTATGTGAAACTTGATTTGAAGGATGTGAAAATCACCTGCATACCACTGTTTTTGGAGACTAGGGTGAGTGTAGATATGAGAGAAAGAGGCTTCAAAGGAAGGATCAGTCTCTCCTTTTAATCCATCGTCGTAGAAATTATCTCCTACTGATACCACAAAATCTATGTCTAATTGCTCTCCCACTATTCCCATCTGCCAGTTTTCCAATTTTTCAATTTTTAAATATTACACAAACAGTTTTTATTTGTTTATTAGAACATATTATCAGTTCATGGAAATGTTAGTCAATTTACTTTAATTTCATATTAAAAAGTTGAAACTATATATAATGAAATTGAATCTAAATTTACTTCTTTGTCATGAGTCATGACTACATTTTTTTTATATATAAAAAGACTTTCATATTTTAATCACTTTTCTGTTAGGAATATATGCTTTTCTTTTTCTAATGAAGCGTATCAATTCGTCAATAGCCAAGAATACTTTCACGAATATGCTTTTTTCATCAATTCATACATATGTTGCGTAGAATGAATGACTTCTTAAAAGAAAGATATATGGACGCAACTTTATGCTCATATATTATTACATTGATGTTTATATTTTCATTACGTAATTACGTGTTTCAACTTTCAACAATCTCCATTATATAGAGAAGAAAACATATACACCGGATTAAACTAATCACACCTTTTCACCAAAAATCAAACCTAATCATTTGGGCGGTGTAAAATATATGAACACATATATGATTCTATGAACATTAGTGTTCGTTCTTTTGTATAGTCTCCATGAACACATAATTGCCACGAGGTGTTTTTTTCGGTTGTAATTCGTATCACAATGAAAGCATTAAATCTTACGAATTCTTATCAAATGCATCACATGAAATTTAAATTCGGTGGTCACCGGATGCAAATGCAAACCACTAAAACCTGTAAATTGAAAACAAAGTTATTAAAAATTAAGCACCTGGTGTGCAACGCGAGATTGATTAAACTGTCCTTTGCGTCCCCAATCTCCAACGACCAGAATACTCAGAGAGCCATCAGATTTCGTCACCGGATGCTTCAATCTTTCAAGTTTCGACAAAGAACCAGTGATGAAGAAGATACATAGAAACATCAAACTCACATTAAACCATACACCCATCTTCATCTTCTTCTTTATTAGTTAATTATCTGGTTTGAGAAATCCAGCAAGAAAATGCTTAAAAATATATAGAGAGAGATGTCTTCGTAACAATTAATATAGATGGATTCGTAAGAAAAACATGGTCGATAAAATATTTGAGGAGATTTTTTTTCTTGGTCAACATTTTCAAGGAAATATATAATCATTCATTACCGTAATTAGAGTAGAGCTTTGTTTTGTAATAATATTATATCTTTGATGGGCCATGCTGCGTGTTACTTGCACATTTAGGTCAAAGGTATTTTTTTCTACTTATTTCCTAGTTTATTTTTTTTATTACATTATATCTTTTTCTTTTAAAAAGTGCTTCAATATATTATATATTTCCTTAAAAATCTCTTAACATTAATATTTCTGGGATCTTACTCATAAGTATTTCTGTATATGTATGAATTTTGTATTAAATTAGTAAAAAAAAAATCAAATTATATGTGTTTTTTTGGGTTCAAATCACAAAGAGAACTATAAAGGATTTCTTTCTATATGTGAGCAAAATAATTATTTTGAATAATCTATCTATTTTTTTTTTGATGAGATTGAATAATCTATCTATATACATATAGTGGAAATATGATGGTAATGAATTATACGACGTAATGTAGACACAAGAACTAGGTAGCTTCTAGAATTAGGTAACTTTCTTTATGGAAAGTAAACAATAGTATTAAAACTAAACTATGGGACTAAATTTACGTCTCTCCCTCCATGTATGAAAAAACTCTTTCTCATACTTTAAAATTCGAAAATAATCACACAACAATAAAAGTCAAAAGGCACGTGAAATATACACATAATAAACAATGAACGATTAATAATAATGTTGTCTTAACACTTTAATCAAACCATCGATTAGATATCGGAATAAACACCCTTTTTGTAAGTGCTCCATCGATGCAAAACGCGACCAAAACCATCGTAAAAAACGACGCGTAGTTTAGC
>NC_025693.1:1094309-1111054 GCF_000633955.1 Camelina sativa
TGCTTCAATATATTATATATTTCCTTAAAAATCTCTTAACATTAATATTTCTGGGATCTTACTCATAAGTATTTCTGTATATGTATGAATTTTGTATTAAATTAGTAAAAAAAAAATCAAATTATATGTGTTTTTTTGGGTTCAAATCACAAAGAGAACTATAAAGGATTTCTTTCTATATGTGAGCAAAATAATTATTTTGAATAATCTATCTATTTTTTTTTTGATGAGATTGAATAATCTATCTATATACATATAGTGGAAATATGATGGTAATGAATTATACGACGTAATGTAGACACAAGAACTAGGTAGCTTCTAGAATTAGGTAACTTTCTTTATGGAAAGTAAACAATAGTATTAAAACTAAACTATGGGACTAAATTTACGTCTCTCCCTCCATGTATGAAAAAACTCTTTCTCATACTTTAAAATTCGAAAATAATCACACAACAATAAAAGTCAAAAGGCACGTGAAATATACACATAATAAACAATGAACGATTAATAATAATGTTGTCTTAACACTTTAATCAAACCATCGATTAGATATCGGAATAAACACCCTTTTTGTAAGTGCTCCATCGATGCAAAACGCGACCAAAACCATCGTAAAAAACGACGCGTAGTTTAGCTTCGGATATGTAAACCGACATGAAGCCTTGCCCATCGTAGTAAAATCTCATCTCTTGAGAGTCCCAATCATGATTCACATCTCCTTTCCAAGCCTTGGATCCGCCTCCACTTGTCATAAACTGTATTCCACTATACACAACACAACAACGCATTTCCCTTACGTTACATATCCATACTTAATTATCCTTATTAATGAATCGTAACGCAATTATTTAATTAATCACCTGTTGATGCTGCTTATGTGCTCCAAGCAATGATCATGTCCGTTTATATAGAGATCCACTTCATTAGCCTGATTTTTTTTCACGAAAACTAATTACTCGTTTTCATTTTTAGTATTGAACATCTACATATATATATATATATATATATATATATCTGTATATATATATATATATATCTGTATATATATATATATTTGTATTGAACATATATACTTTAGTAGTTTATGTAAAATTACCTCGAGGATAGGTAAAAGTTGTTTCTCAAGCTCTATGGTTACTCCATGGTGACCTGCACTTTTTATCGTGTGATGGCCTACGACTATTTTCCATTTTGCCATTGATTCTTGCAATGCCACATCGACATCCTATATATAATTATGAATTATCGTTTTATGTACCGACTTAGGTCAATGTTAATCACATGTTTTCGATAATATAACTAGCGTACGGTAGAGTAAGAAACAGAAATAGTTACCGTTAAGAGATTGGTAAGGTACTTATTTCTTGGTAGTACGCCTCTCCAATCATAGACATGGTCCTTTGGTTCATCAAAATACTTATCTACGAACGGTGTCGTGTCCACGAAGAAAATATCCACAAGCTCTACCAAAAAAAAAGGTTAGGTGTTAACATAGTCCTCATGAAGAAGATATTAACTTCTTTTTTTTCCCTTGGTAGTTTACTTACCGGCGTTAACAACGTATGATCTTAAACAAATCCATCGGCAGTCCAAATCCCTGAGTATGGGGCTGAGTTGCGCATAGACGTTACCTCTATAATCATGGTTTCCTAATACTGCGAGGGAAATGAAAATTTACAAACAAGTCAATATTATAAAATAGAAAAAGTAAATATAAATATATATTTTTTGTAGTCAAATAATTTGTTTTCTTCGTAAAATGAAAATAGTAGAGATGGTTTTATGGTTAGAGTATAAATAAAATTATTACTAGAACTGGGTATCCCACTATAATTTACGTACCACTATACCATGGTTTTTGTAAGCTAGATGCTGTGTAAATATTGGTAAACGAATCTTGAAATTGAGAATCATATGGACTGATTATTCCGTCATCATAAAAGTTATCTCCAGTCGATATAAGGAAATCGATATTTAAATCCTTCCCTATTTTCCCCATCTGAATGCAAACATATTTATAGTCGATAATTAGTAAAGTAAATCACAAAAAAAAAAACTAATCAGTCTTATTAGAAAATTATATAGGATTAAAAAATAGCATTAGAAACAACAAATGATAACGATATAAAATTTCATGAATATATATATTGTCGTTTTTGGAAATTTTTAGCTGCGACAAACTTGTCCATTTCACGACAAATTAACTAAACTATAATAATATAAAAAAATTTCGAAAAAAAAAAGTCTCCAATCAGTGTCTTACTTTAATCAGAAGCATTTACTTGTAGGATAGTAGAAGCAACCAAACTTTAAAATGATAACGTGAAATTGTAACACTGACGCACAGCCTTAAGATTATTAGTTCCACGTAAGTTACGTATGAACTAAAGATTATGTGCGCAACTTTCCCACTCGGATAAAACACAATAAAATCTGCCTCAAAATATTATTACCTCTAACTCCCACTCATTATATTTTTATTATTATTCAGAATTATACCTGTTAATAGGACTCCAAACAACAATTTATTCAAGCATCACATACTTACTACAATAGATAATATTTAGTAATTTACTCAAACGATGCATTCGACGTCAAGAAAACATAATATTACACGCGTCTCGGTTCTTCTAATAATATAATGAAGTACCATATGATTTATCTAATCATTTTTGTCATCTCGCTTAATTTCTCTCTAGCTCATAATTAGTTCATGATTACGCCATAAAAAACTTGAGTTTAGCTTAATTCACAGACAAGGAATAAGTATTGATTTATTCATAAAACAAGGTCATATCTACACATACAGAGAGTTATATGTACCTGAAGAGCTACATGAGACTGGTTATAAGAACCTCTTCTTCCCCAATCGCCGACGACGAGAAAACTGAGTGTGCCATCGGGTTTCGATGGTTGAACCAACCGTGGTAGCTCCGCTGTTGAATTGCAGGCGGAGAATATAATAATTAAACCGAGAACAGAAAATATGAGCTCGATGGGCTTAGCTCTCAAGCTATCCATCGAGAGACTTTGAGGGAAAAAATATTGTAAAGGGTGATGGTGGATTTGTTGTGGCTTTGGTATATATAGCTAGTCCATATGTGGCCACGTTTTAGAAAATAAAGGCAGAAAAATAATGTAATAATTGTGAAGTTATGTTCTCTTGACGATTTTACGTTTTAAGAACATATTATCATAATTGACCACTCAAACTAATAAAAATGGACTTTAGTTACAATTTGCACGTCAATTTAAATTGGCGGTGGATGAAGTATTGAAATTAGGCGTGAATGTTCCATATTTATGTGACGTGGCATATATTGTTCCACATATTGTATATGTATTTGACATTGCATACAATTTTGTTCCCATATATTTTAACAAGGAAAGAAGTTGACCGGATCATAGGGTTCCTAAGTATTTGGAAATTGCATGGATTTTGATAATACTAGAAGATAGAGATATCAAGTTATCAATGATGTATAATCCTCTACCATACGAAGAGTCATATAAGCCGAACGGGCACCCATACCATTTTGGAAGTCATATCAGATTTTCAATTATTGATCTTTGTGTTCATGTGTTTTTCTTATCTTGACAAGATCCAAGAGACGTCGACAACTAATATATCCAAATGGCATGTGAGAGTCGACGAAAACTTCCAAAATGTTCTCCATTATATTTAGATCGCATACATGAAAATACATTCATATTACATATGCTAAAATAAATAGCCTCACGTATAGATGATGTAGGATCTATCCGAAATCTCAAATGAGATTCTAGGCTTCGGAATGATGATCACGAGCGAGTATGAATATCTAAAATATATATGTTGGAACAGAAGAATATGTAATAGAAAGTTGACAAAAAAAAAAAGAATATGTAAGAGAAATATAAAAATTAATAGGTAAAACTCAGTTCATATATATTTGCAATCAGAAAAAATTAGTGATGATGGAACGAGAAACAGTGGTATGTTATGATTCATCATCGCTATAGTTGCTTCTTCTTTCCTTATAATTGAGCACATAATACAAGAATATCCATACATCATTATAGGGAAAGCTCACGAGTTGCCAGATCTTTGGCGATAATGTTGTCTCTGCTCATAAGATCTCCAAGAACAGTCCTTTATTGGTTAGAAGACTTGGTTTGTGAGTTGTGGCTATAAATTATTTTCGGTTGATGAAATATTACAAATCTAGCTTTCATGTTTTTGTTTGAAAAATATGTGTTAGAGATATTGGCTCAAAACTTTTTGATATGCATGGTTGAATGAGCTAACACCTTAGAGTATGAATCTTTCAGTCCGATCATGATTCTTCACTTCATACTTTCTTGCTGAAATTAAAAGTTCACAAAAAAACAATTAACTTTCCCCTTGTGATTCATTTGAACTTGGTACTGCTTTTTTTTTTCTTCAATTTAAAATATATATCATTTTGTTTTGATTTTGGTGTTTGCTACTTTGCTTAAAAACCCATTTTCAATTGTTCAAAAGGATGTTTAATTAATGTTAATTTCACTTGCAATTCGATGAGGATACATCAATTACTTATCAATTTTACAAAACAAAAGCCTCTTTATATATGAAGGTGTGGTGGCATATCAAGAACCAAAAGACTCATGCATATTTGAATCCCCCTTTTAATAAAAGGGAAGTACACAACTTAAGTTTTGTAGATTTTATAAAAAATATAAATGGTTATAAATGCATACTAATAGGTTATATATAAGATATACATTAACTCTATACTCTTCATAAGATAACTCTTTGTATATAGATAATAAATAATAAATCCATAAATCATAGAGTATATAGATAATAAATAATAAATCCATAAATCTTGGAGCAAATATATCACAAAGTTGATTTGATTCAAATGATATGAATTTTTTAGGAGTTATTTCAAATGATATGGTAATTTAATTATGAGAAATACCCTAAATAGCATTAAACTAAGTTTTATGGACAACTATAGCATACATCCCATAAATTTCCAAAAATAGCACTATTTAACACATTAAATTATTTAAAATTAATTTTTAGAATTTGTTTTTTTATGTTTGGGTTCTCAATTTCACATTTAGGATATAGTTTTGAGGGGTAGGGTTTAGTATTTTGAATTTAGGATTTAATTTTAGAAAATTAATTAGTGCTATTTGGAATTTTAAAGATGTTGTGCTAAGTTTGGAACAAAAACTTAATTTGGTGCTATTTTTGAGAATCTCCCTTTAATTATCCTCTTTTAATAAAAGGAAAGTACATAACATAGTTTTTGTAAACTTTATAATTTTATTAAATGTTTACAAATGGTTACAAATAGTTTATATATTAATTTATATATTAATATTAATGGTTAACCTAAAATATTAGGGATATTCCAAATTGATAATTGATATATTAATGATAACAAATAAAATCATGAATATTCCAAACTGTATATTTGTAAGATTTTAGTCCTATATCACGTTGTTTCCAAAGATTTTTAAACACAATATTACAAAAATATTTTCCACAAATTTTATCGATATACCACAACATTAACCAAAGATAGATTACGAAATAAAATTTAACAAGTGTTATAGCACGGATACTTATCTAGAATCATTAACAATATAAAACTTACAAAATAAGTATTTTTTAAAAACTTTCATGATTTTATTGCATAATGTTTTATCAAAAAAAACTTTTAAAAACAATAACATAAATTATATTTCATATAAAAATACAATATAAATAAAATAAATTTCAACCCGTGCTCTAGCACGGGTCTTAATCTAGTGATTATAGTAAAGTAAAATCCAACCCATGGTGTATAACATCAGAGCTATAGGGTCCGTTAATAAAAAAAAAAAAATCTAAATCATGTTTGAACAAATCTTCAACAACTCTCGTGTATTTGCTGGTAAAAGTAAGTATATAATCTGAGTTTCTTTTTTTAATATTATCTATGCAGAAAAAAAATATTACAAGGGTTAATTCGGTTCCTATGTTAAATATTGTTTTTTATCCAAAAAAAATGTTAAATATTGTTTACTACTAGGTAATTAGTCCACGCAATGCGTGGTTGTATGCATAATAGTTTTGATTATATTTCTTAAATTTTCTTAAACTAAAATATTATTTTACTAATGTATAATCTCGAAAAAATTATACTAATGTATGAATCTCAAAAAAATTTATAGAAATTTCTCAAAATAACACTCCTATCAACATTTTTTTGGTATGGTTATTTATTATACAAAATTTAAAATATATAAATTTTTCTATAAATAAAAAATTAGCCAATACTACAAAAAAATATTACAAATTGATTAGTTATATTAATATAAATAATAATATAGAAATTTAAACATTTTCCTAATATGAGAGTATCTATGTTTATGACCATGTTTTATAGAGGTTAAACATTGATTTTTAAAGATTTTACTTAATGACATTGTAAACATAAGACTGTAGTATAGTAAAATTGAATAAAATAAAATTATCAAAATGTTAATAACTATGTATAAAATTATTGTATATAGAATATTCCTCATTTCAAAGTTTAAAGCAATTAAAATAATTAAAAAAATATTAAAATTTTACCAAAAACATTTTTTCTTGAAAGAGAAATATATTAGTTGGAGGAATGAATGTAAAATTATTGGATAGGAGTTACATTTGAGTTAAATGTAGAGATAAACGGAGTTAAATGCCTTTAAAAGTGGGTTAATTATAAATAAATATTTTAATTTATTTTTGACTTAAAAGATAAGGAATACCAAGTGGCTCAATCAAAATTTAAACTTACAGTTTTTGATTGTTTTGTTGATATAAACTCAACACTCACACATAATATTCCAAATTGAAAATATTACTTTTGAAGTGACAAACTAAATTAGTTTTTTTTTAAATATATATGAAGTTCAATCTAAAGATTTTTTAAAACCCCAAGACTAACTTCAATCTTTTTGGTTTTCACTCATCAATTTAATTTATAGTGCTAGATTTCATACTAATGGTTTCATCTTTAGAGGATTTAGTTAAATGGTATTTTAATAATTATATTATTTTCTATATTTCACTTCCAGTTAAACATGATTTCTTTTTGGAATCATTTTTTCATTTTGCTTAAATAAAGAATTTTTTTTTCATAATTAAGTTTTTTTTGTTTTCAAAAACCTCAAATCTTAAATAATATAAATATTATATTGATCTTTACATATTTATCTATTGGATCACAAAACAAAATAGACTTTACAAAATAAAATAGACTTTATAAATGGATAATTATATTGATCATTCTAAATTATTAAAAATGATACATGAATATGTGAGATATCTAAATTACATAATAGAGAATTAGAGATGGATCTTTTCAACTTCATGACCTTATTGTGTGGTGAATATTGTATGAGTATGAAAAATAAGATGCTAATCTAAAATAGATAATGAAGATAAACCTTTTAAAACAGATTCTTAAATAAACTTGATTTGTTTGTTAAAACCAACATATGTGAATTGAAATTCAGCTATGGAAATTTTAAAAATAAATATGAACAGATTAGAAAGGCAAGAAATATAAAAGAAATATTTTAATTATAGAAAAATTGAAAACAATGTTAATTATATATAATACTTTCTAAATTAAAATATAGAATCAAACTCTTACAACACATATTAGAAATAACAACATTTGATATTGGTGAGAGAGGAGAGAATGAGTACTTATAAGATGATAATCCAAATTAGATAATGGAGATGAATCTTTAAATATAAAACAATGTAAAATATATATATAGTATCTAAAATTAAAATTTAGCATTAAAATTTTACAATGATATTTCATTTAGTTTTTTGTAACCCATACAACAAAAATAAGAAATTGAAAACATAAAAAAAAAATGATTTGAGATATTGTGGAAGAGAATGAGAGAAGTGGAAGAAAATGAGAGAATGTGAAAATGAGAAAGTAAAAAATATTAATATGAGAGAATGAGGCAATGCTTATTTATATGATAAGAATTGATGGAGGTTACATTTAGAATTATTGGAGTTACAAATATTATTTATTGTGTTTGAATAAAATTGAGTGGTGGAATATGATTAATGCATAATTTTTTTTCAGTTATAATTTTATTTTAATGTATGAAATAAATGTATTGTGTTAATTGGATCTTAAATATTATTTAAAGCAATTAAAAAATTAGAAAGCAAAAAAAATAAAAATAGAAAATATTAAATGAAAATCAACCAGTAAGGAGAGACTAATAAAACCTTACTTTTATATATATGATTCAACCTCATGTCAAAACTTATAATTATCCCGCTATAATTAGACAAACCGTGTTCCATTTTATTATTCCTAACCGTTTTAAACAATTGTTGATATTGCATTGAAGAAAAAAAATGCACAGATGTTGTAATTAGACTCTTCATTTTTCTTAACCAAAACAAACAAAAAAGACTCACTTTTTCAAATGGGCACCCAAAACAGAATAAATTGCAGTTAATTCAAATTAGAACCAATCGAAAAAGATAAGCCCAATAACATCCCAATTGCCTAGAAGCTTGTTTGAAACGGATTTGATATAAAAAATACCATATTACTTGTGAATTACCGAAGTATCAATAGCAGCTCAATTACCAAGTTCCACTTCCAACTCGTCTTTGTCAACTTTCATTGACTTGAACTAAAATTGATTTCCACTCGATTTTGCTCATATCCACATCAATTTAAACTGAAGTGAAAAAGTAAATTGCAACCAAATCTTTAAAGTAAGTATTATTAGCGCAGGAGAAGATAAGACTATGGGTTGCCTTCTTACGATGCATACAAAAACCTGTATAGTAAAATAATATAGTGCTTATACAAAGTATAGTCATTTAGCTTAAATGTAAAAGAAAAAAAAGTAACCATAGCTAAAAAAGAATTTATGGTCCCAATGGTCCCTAAATATCAATTAATATATTATTGTTAGCTTAACCACTAATAACATTTTATGTAAGTTTGTCGATCTCTTAGTAGTCGTACCAATGAAGAGCAGCAAAATGTGAGAAAAAATATATCAGTATCTTAGAGAAAAAATATATCAGTATCTTAGATATTTTTGTTTGGACAAAGATGAAGAAGATATGTGGAATAATTATTTCTAAAGTATTTGCACTTTCATTACTATAATTATCCCTCTTGGCTGGTAGGAAGAAATTAAAAATTTTACAAAAACATATGAATTATAATCGCAATGCACTTTCACCGACCAGCCAATGAGATTCAATTCTTGATCTATATTTTTTATTTAAATGGATGAAAAATTCACTAAACTAAACTATAGTACTTATATACAAGTACGTTTAGATATTGCCTATTGTCTCCTTCAATATGTAGTATTTAAAATATATATATATATATATATATATTGACTTGTATGTATCGTTCCCCATAGGTTACAATGTGAATTGACAAAACAGATAAATAAAAACATATCAAGCAAAGTAATAAATCATTAAAGGAAAACAAACAAATACTCTCTCCGTTTCAAAATATTAGATGTTTTGGAGAAGTTTGTTGTTTCATAATATAGGATGTTTTCAAATTTTAATGCAGTTTTAAGATTAGTTTAGTATTTTATATTATGCAATATTGTTTCTGATTGGTTGAACTTGTTAAAAATAAAAACTTTTTAAATCTACGTGTTTTACTTAAAACATCATATATTTTGAAACGGAGGGAGTAACATTTTAAGATATTTCTATCGTTTATCTTTTAGACTAATAATTTCAGCATTCATATATAATAGGAATTTCCCGTACTACTGAGATACTAATTCTCATATCATCCAATAAGTGTGTATATATTACACTCGGTCAATGTATATATTAGAAGAAAAAAAAAAAAAAAAGACAAAAATAGGAATCTTTGACCTTAGAACTTTAGAAGCCCAACAATTCTTAAGATTATCTTATAAATAAATTACTAAATCATTTGGTTATTAATATTAATAAACATGCCGCAAAAAGAAAACTTACCAAACCCTCTTCCTTACGATTTTAATTGAAATCCAACTTTCCTGGAATCTCGATTTCAAGATACCCAATGATCTTTGTCTTTTTCATCGGGAAAATATATATATATATTTTAAATAAATAATCAAACCTATTTACTGTATTGTATTCCTATATAATAAACGGAAGTAAACAATTTTTTTTTAGACTATATAATTTTTATAAGTTGGTTACAAAGTAGGTTATAGATTAAATATAGGTTAGTTACAGAAAAGATTATAGATTAATTGGTCAATCCATGGGCTATATGAATACACTTAAGAATATCTCAAAGAATCCTCTTAAAAAGAATATTTCAATAATTTATACAATTTCCAAAATAAAATCTTTAATATTCCGTGTATTGTTACAAAATATATATTGTAGACATAAAAATATACTATTAGACATAAAAAGTAATAAAATATTGGTAATTTACCACATTTAATCGTGATTTGCAAGATCTTATTGTGCAGTTGAAAATATAATTTTACCTAAGCACGGATCATATTAAAAAAACTTTCACCAAACATGTTCAAAAATTAAAATAAAAACAAACAAACAAACATAACAATTTCTCATACATAAAATTACAAAATTAACAATATAAAATTTATAAAATAGGTGTTTTTTCAAGCCATCATATTTAACATATGATTTTATTGCATAATGTTTTATCTAAAAAAACTTTTAAAAACAATCATATAACTTATATTTTATTCTAAAATTATAATATAAATAAAAGGAATTTTAACCCGTACTAATTTAGTTTGTTTGGTTAAATACCGAAACAAAATATAGTTAATTAAGATAGAACTTCGATAAAAGAAAAATCAGAGCTATTACAGGTTTAATTATAATCTTATCACTATAAGCATAAAGTATAAACATATGCTGACTAGAAATATTATTGAACCAATGAACGAAATAATGGACAATTTGTCCGGTTGTATCCAAAACATTAAAAAATAAAGTATGTAATGATAGTATATAGTTATAATGTCATATTTTTTATTTCATAGAGAAACAAATAAAAGGACGACACGTGCATCCACTATAATGATAAACTAATAATAATAATGTTGTTATACGACAAGAAACATAGAAATGTTATAAAAATATTCCTTTAATTTAATTTGCTTAAGATCAAAGGTAAAACTAGTTGATTAATTAGGCAAATTACTAATAAAAATATTCCTTCTCCGTATACAAATACCCTCTTTAATATCGAAAACATGATTCCGAACTTTGGTATATACTACATCTTGTGTGAAAAGAACAGACATACTTCACATCTTCGAGTCGCATTCACAGCAACAATCTCATATAAATGTATATATCTACACACGTTTTCTTAGTAATCTCCCTAAGAGACGAACATAACAAAATTATAACACTCTTGTGATCTATTTTAAGTTTTTTTGAATTTCGTTGATAAGAAAATATTGTTGGGGTAAATAAACTTAACTTCGTGATGATCCAATACTAGGAGAGCAAAATGAACAAACATAAGACAAACAAATCAACACATTTTAACAACTGGTGTATAGTGTAAGACATTATGACATGCATCTCTATAGTATTTTGGCACAATGAGTATCAAAAACCTACACGGGAAATATTTGGTTGAAGACTTGAAGTATATGATCCCTCATATCAAACATTAACTGCACCTTTTTAGCCTGTGTAAAAGCAAGTGTTGTCTAGAGACAATTTTGCCAACTTGTTGTTTAGTATGGTGCATGTCTTATGTCTTAGTCATATACCAAACAAAAAATGTTTATGTCTAAACTATATGTATTGCTATAGCCTATAGTCATTTTTTTTTTGACGTACAATATTGTATCTGCCACGTGTTGCACTTTGGTTCATTCTTACTTTTTTTTTTCGCAAGTTCATTCTCTTTGTCTACAAAATATGTAATGGATACGAATCCACCAAAAATTGCTCACACCTCTTAAAACACTTTTCTTTCATTATTTTTCTTCCTTTTTAGAAAGTATGTAAATATAAAATTTACTTTTTAAAATCAAAATAAGTCATCAGAAGAAAAGCGCAGCGCTACTTTGTGAATCATGTAGTTTATATGAAATGAAACTAGTTTTGAACAATAAAAATAAAATTCATTTCGTGAATACTGAGATTACTTACATCGATCAATATAGATCATTACACTATTATATCGGTCAGTGTTTAATTAGGCAATCCAATACCAATTATAATCTTGTGTGTATACACACACGTACATTGAAGCTTTGTGGAGTCACCATTAAAAATGGTTGGATCCAATTGGACATAAATGGTTTTTTGTTGGCTGCATTACAAAGTGCAAGTTCCATACCCAAAACTTTGTTTTTCATGCAACTTGCTCCATGATAAGCTACAGTGATACATGTATTTTTAAATCGGGTAACAATATCTTCTATTCTTCTTGGTCAAATTTAAAATATTTTAAAACTCACAGCCGTTAACCAAATATTGCCGTGACAAATGGTAATAGAATTGAAATCCTATGTAATAAAATAAACGTTCACATAACAAAATAACATGTGAAGAGAAAAAATCAC
This sequence comes from Camelina sativa, assembly GCF_000633955.1. NCBI lineage: Eukaryota > Viridiplantae > Streptophyta > Magnoliopsida > Brassicales > Brassicaceae > Camelina > Camelina sativa. The sequence continues at coordinate 1,106,910 of NC_025693.1, forward strand.
ACTGCCATTTTTAATATTTAATTTAATTTCCATATCTCCGACTACCATTTTGACAAATTATATTTATTATGCAAGTTACTAACCGAGGGGTTAGTAGTTAGTAAATATACGGGTTGCATAACTTATTGTTGTTCTTTCGTGTTAGTTAGGTTAGATACTATTGCCGTGTCATGTGCTTCTATATAGTATGATTATAATTCGTAATGTATTATCAGCTGAGGGACCGATTGAAAGAAATATATATACTGATATAAAGACTTTACAAGTTACAACAGAGCACCAAATAAATACGAGGGATATTCCCCATACAATATCACCACTAGCAGCAAATTATTGGTGGAGTAATTTAGCAGCTCACAATTATAAGCCGAAATTAATTCAAACTAATTAGTAATATCGAACTTAATATATCGTTAAACAAACGATGGTAAGCCTTTGATTAAAAAATATGTAGCGATCCACATTGATTAGACCGACCAAAAAGTGACAATATCTTAATTTCTCTGCTAAAAGAAAGTTTATGACATATGATTCAAAGACCAAAATAGTAGTACTCTATAATTAGAGGAACATAATGTTTTCTTTTATATTAGAGGAACATATTCATATTATACATCGCCAGCTAATTTTTGTCATTTCTCATTATTACAATTTGCAATTGCTTTCACATCTTCACTTAATTTTTTATATCCGATGATAAAAATAGTAACAAGTTGGACCCTCTTCTTTATTAAAAATAAGTAAAAAGGTAATCGTTTTCAGTGTTTAATTTAAAAGTAATACAGTTAAGGACAAAGATTGATTGGTTTCAAATTAATTTGTGTGGGATTTTAAGGACGTATACAATGTGATCAAGGTGGTTTGATGTCTAACTAGTCCAACAACCAGTAATAATAATGGACCAATCATCAATCTTCATTTCTTTTGGATTTTAAAAATAATATCGTCGGACTAATTATTAAAAGGGAATGATAATAAAAACTATATAGTATATAATCATCGCCCACGTCACACTTTCACCTCTTTCTCTCCGGCTTTGCATGGCTCTTTCTTGCTCCTTATCTCCCTCCCTCCCTTACTTAATATACTTCCTCTACAATTTCATTGCTTCTTGATAAACCTCTCTCTCTCTCTCTCCTCTTTCGATCTCTTGTTCTTCGTCTCTCTTTCTCTCTCTAAGCAATGCTTGGAAGCTATAGAGAAGTGAGTATTCGTACTTTTTAATCTATACGTCGGATTAACCAGAAAAATATATACTTGTATAAGTTATTGTTGTTCTCCCTTGATCATTAATATATGCATGCAATTTATTCTGTGGTATATATTGATAAGGTTATGTGGCCAAGACTTGTGGCCAACAAGATCCTAAGGAAAAGCGTCGGGAGCAACAACTTCGTCGCTGATTTCCCACCTGATACAGATCAGAAGCTTCTAGAAGCTTCCGGACTACTTGATGAACGACCTTCTTTCACTTCTAAATCAATTCTACTCGAGCAACACAAAACCACGCATCTTAACTACAAGTAATACATTAAAACTTTATATACCCTTTGTTTCGTTTTCTGTCATGAAAAATAGTTACCTTTATTTGTAGTTTTTAACCGTTGAATATACTTGGGAAAAGAAGAGAGCGCGGATCATAATAACGTATAGTTGACATAACTAGTCACTTTTCTTGCATTGCACGGCAGTTAAACCTAATTGCGCAAAACCAGTAGAGTTATAATCAACAGGTGGATGACAACCGTAATTAATTTAGATTCTAAGGGAGTCATAGTTTGATCCCTTTGTGTTCCATGAGTTTACAAAATTAACAGTTAATGGTTTATCAAATATATTAGAACGTTTGACAATTGTTTTTTTTTAATTAAAAAATAATGTAAACTTATGTATATCTTTTAGGGTTTTTGCAAGCACATGGAACGTCGGTGGTATTGTACCGGACGATGGGCTTGACATGGATGATTTATTGGAAACACACAAAACACCGTGCGACATATACGTGCTTGGGTGATTAATAAACTCTAATAATAAGAATTAAATTTATTTAGTTATAACGTATGGATTTTATATGTCTAAAAGTTGATTGAATGAAAATCTAGGTTTCAAGAGGTTGTGCCTCTTCGAGCTTCGAATGTATTGGGACCAGATAACAATAAGGTCTCTGCAAAATGGAACTCTTTGATAAGAGAGACTTTAAACAAGGGAGTAGCAGAACCTCATCGAGACAAGGACGTGTCGGAATCAAAGGGCACTAATAGTATTTCACAAGATTTCAGATGTATCATAAGTAAACAGATGGTCGGAATCTTGATCACCGTTTGGGTCCGAGGTGATCTCTGGCCATATATCCGGCATCCTAGCGTTTCATGCGTTGGATGCGGCATCATGGGTTGCTTAGGAAACAAGGTAACTGATTTTTAGAATTAAGTATTTTTTAACTTTTTTTTTTTTTTTCAGTTCAAAAGAAAATCTCACTGTTATAGATGTCGACTGAGTTAGGTGTTGACTGTTAATAGAAAATAATTACGTGCGTTCGCATTTGTATTCACAAATGATTATTATAATTTGTGGTTGAAATTTGAACTTATAGTTATATATATGTATATGAATTAGTGAATATAATGCCAGTATGTCGGCCATTTATATATAAACACATAGTAATAGTTTGGTAGTATTTTCACCGAATATCAAAACATAGTTAAGTTTATTTAAACTTAAATTTAGCTAGCATGTGTGAGTTTGATTTTTGTGCCTAATATTGAAGCGCCAACACAAACAAAATTTGCATTTCATATAAATAAATAATTATATTGTTCTCTTTGTCTTTGGTTATCATACTTACACCACTGATTATTTTATCATTAGGGATCGGTATCGGTTAGGTTTCAGTTGCACGAAACGACCTTCTGTTTTGTTTGCTGCCATCTAGCTTCCGGTGGCCGGGACCGAGATGAAAGGCAGAGAAACTCCGATGTTAATGAGATCTTAGCGAGATCGAGTTTTCCTCGAGGCTCGTCTCTAGATTTACCTAAAAAGATTCTTGATCACGAGTAAGCTTTATATCTTAATATAACGCTAATATCTTGAAATGAATTCAATAACACTTGGTTCATATACTTCGTGAATTTTTTTTATAAGAAAGCCAACTTGTTAGTAATTAACTATATAAGGTCAGACCAAAATTAAAATAGTTTAAGCAAGTTGACCGGTTAAATATAATAAGACATGAGATTGTGAAAGGAAAAAGGCTAGTTTGCTTAGTATGTACTCCTTGTTTAAGAAATTACCCAACTTGTGATATTTCTTATCTATATAATTATTAATTAAAGTTATTTTTGTCTTCTCTTTGTTGGATCAATTTATACAGTCGAGTAATTTTTCTGGGAGACTTGAATTATAGAATTTCACTACCCGAGGAGAAGACAAGATTATTGGTGAAAAGCAAAGAATGGAACATCTTACTAGAAAATGATCAGGTGATTGTTTATATAGAAATGAATACTTAAGTATAATTCAATTTTTTTTACATGTGTTAAAGGTTGTAAACTCGCCATTTTCTTATACGGTTTTATTTATATAAAATTAAGCTAAGCATGGAGATCTTGAACGGCCAGATTTTCAGAGGATGGCAAGAAGGAATTGTCATGTTTGCTCCAACTTATAAATATATTCCAAATTCGGATTTATATTATGGATGCATTACATACCAAAAAGACGAGAAGAAACGAGCTCCTGCATGGTAAGTAAAGTAACGTAACGTATGTGTATACGGTATATAGTATACATGCTCCTTATCATAATATTGGTTAATTACTATATATCTTAGCTTGATCACATGAATAAATAAATGATAGGTGTGATCGAATAATATGGTACGGAAGTGGACTGAAGCAACATGAATATGCAAGAGGAGAAACGAAGATATCTGATCACAGACCTGTCAAAGCAATATTCACCGCAGAAGTTACTGTTATACGGCATGGTAAAAAGATTCGTAATTTATTTTTCTCGGACAGATTTGAAGAAACAATTGACGTAGATGCTAAAGACTACTCGTGGATATCTACGTAGTTTTATTAACCGGGGGGTGAGTGTTCACACTACACGAAAACACGGCGTTTGGGACTACTTTTTGTGACTGA
>NC_025693.1:1111154-1121629 GCF_000633955.1 Camelina sativa
CTTCTTCTTCTTCTTCTTCTTCTTCCTCTGGTTGGGGTTTTTTTTTTTAACTAACAAGTTTCTTCGTCTTCTGTCTTTTTCGCAGTCGCGGGTGTTTTTTTATTCTATATGATACAGTTATGGCCTTTCGACTCTGAAATCTCTCAACTGCAATTTCTAGGGTTTGTTTTCTAAATTTGATTTTTTCTTTTTTTTTTAACTTCTAGGGTTTTCTTTCTTCAATGGAATTCGTTTTTATTTACTCATTGTTCTATTGTTGTCAATCCAGATAGATTGATTATGTTCGATTCGTTTGATTGAGGAGGAGGCTACTAAGATCTCTCGCTGATGGGTTTGATTGAGCAGAGGAGAGTACTAATATAAGATCTTCTAGGGTTTGTTTTCATCCCTTGTCACTCTGTTTTCTCTGTTTGTTTTTAACGATTTTGTTTGTTTGTTTGTTTGTTTCTCTAATTAGCGATCTCTCTATGTTTGTAATTGCAAGCAAGCTTTGTCATAATCTTGTCAAAGTATGGATCACAATATGGAGTACTGCGGTAAGTATTGCAGCCATGCGACTTGCTTATTTTTCTTATCTCTTTGTCTCTAGTTTAACTTTGTTCTCCATGTTTTTGTGTGTTGCATCAGCCTCGCAAGGACTAGCAGACAGAAAGGCATCAGTAGAGATGATGATGATGACTTGATCAAGCGCAAGGCGCCCCCATTCATGGTTTCTGGTATGAAGATTTGTTATTTTTCCTGTGTTGCTTATGTTTTCCCTCCTCACTTTCTCATAAGGCCTCTTGTTTTTTCTTTGTTTTTTCATCCCAGATAGGTTTCTTGCCATGATCTCTTCTCACTTTGATGGTTGCTGCAGTAGCACTTGGGATAAAAACAGGCACAGAGGTTTGTCACAGGTAACTTTTCACTTGATATGAGTTTTTATTTTTATTTTGATTATGACTCTTTAGTGTTGTTCTGATGCTTTCTTCTCCTCTGCAGCTGCTCTCCGTGACTACAAATCGTCTCTCCAAAACTTGAATGATGAAGCACAGCTGTCAGGTGGTTTATCTATTCTCTCCTTTTCATTATTGGTCCATATATAATTATAATCGAAATTATAATTTCTCTTATAGGTTCCTTCGGATGGAGTGCTAATATATGGCCACTCTCTTGCCCTTGATGACACTAGCATGACTGGAGAGATCAAAATCGTGTGTCTTTCTTTATCTTTTTTTTTTCTATCATAGTGATTTTGTTTACTTTCTCTTCCCGCTTTGGTATAGCTCCTAACAGTCAACTTCCCTTATCTTGCTAGGTTAACAAAGACTCTAACAAGGACCCATTCCTAATGTCTGGCTATAAATTTGCAGATGGAAATGGTATGATGTGGCGAACCTATCGGTGATTGGTTGTTGTGTTCTCTCTGTTACGCATCTACTAACTCTGCTCCTTCTTCTTCTTCCTCTGATTTTTGTTTTATTTACTAACACGTTTCTTCGTCTTCTGTCTTCTTCGCAGGTGTTTTTTTTTTGGAAGCTTATAATATGTGATCCAGTTATGGCTTTTGACTCTCAAGTCTTAACTTCTGCTTCGAGGGTTTGTTTTCTACTTCGAGGATGAATTGAGGAGGAGGCTACTAAGATCTTCTAGGGTTTGATTCATCCTTGTCACTCTGTTTTCTCTGTTTGTTTTTAACGGTTTTGTTTGTAAAAAAAATCCTCATTCTTGTAAGTACAAAACATACATCACCTTCTCTTCTCAACAGGATCGTTGATGAATTAGCAAGATATGGTGCCAAGTGATGATCGGAGGAGTTGCAAGCTGTTTTTTTCCATGGTTATTTCATTGTAAGTTAACTCTCTTGTTCTCTCTTGCTTCTTCTCACTTGGAGTAAAACAGAGACATATTCAGTGATCCTAATGGAAGTTATAAGATTCTCTGAATTCTGAGGTTTCTGTTCACTTATTCTGATTCTTGGATGGCTTTTTTTTTTTTGCAGTTACTGTACGTGGCCTCGCATCTTCTGCTTCATGCCAAGGTTTGGCTTACCTCTGTTGAAGTTAGGGTTTTTATCTTGTAGGCTTGGCTTGGTCACTGTTTAATCTCGGTTCTGACTTTGTAAGGATGTTAGTTTTCTCTTCATCTTTCTTTTGATTTAGCTTTTCGTAGATTCTTTCGCTTTGTTATGATTTCTTCTTATTCTATGATTTCAGGTTTTCGACATCTGATTCAAAAGGAGTTAATGGGCGGGCTTTGAGGAATCAGAATTAAAGGTTGGTTTACTTGGTACTAATAAACCTTGTTTTGCTTAGTTAGGGTTTACTTACTACATATGACTTTGTGTTTTGTTTTTTTGCAGATTGAATCATTCCATACCTTTTGCTACCGTAGATGCCGAGGAGCAATCTGGTGCTCATAGTGCTGAAGTACAGAGCTTTGGTGCATATTTACTACTCAGATTGAATTTTGTATTTGGTTCTTAAAGCTTCTTACTAAAGTCGCTGATGAGTAGTACTCTCTGAGCTTTACTTTCTTATTATGTTTGTAGTGATGGATCTTCGAATTACAACACGCTTCTAGATCCTCTAAATGGAAAGCGATTGTCATCATCTCAGGTCGGGTCCCCAGTTCAAGTCTCCTGATTATAATGGGTTCTTAACGCTACTCTAAAACACAAGAGCTACGTACGGTAAGAGATTTTCTTTTACATTTTGATAAACACATCTCTATTATCCTGGTTCATCGTTATCAGTTTCAATCTTAATTGTCTCTTAATCTTTCTTTCGAGTTAGCTTTTCATTGGTTCTTTTGCTTTATTATGACTTCTTCTTGTTCTGTGATTTTAGGTTTTCAACAGCTGATTCAAATGGAGTTAATGGATCAATGTCGATTCTCAGGTTTGGTTTATTTTCAGTTTCTTAAACATTCTGGTTTTTTGCTTGATTGATCTTATCTCACCATTTTGCAGGTTCTTACTGTTTTTGTTTGCAAAGAGACCTGGGATAGCATATCACGCGAAGGCTCACACACTAGTTTTGTCTCTTCTGTGGTATTTGTTCTTCTACTGTAAGTTCTTCTTTTTTTATGTTTCTTCTGAGTTCTCTCACCGTTTGATAAATTAATTGGTATCATCAACTCAACTGTTCGTCTTCTAGTTAAATTTCCTCTCTGACGTCTCTATTTATTTTACTGCAGGATTCAGATTGTTTTTGTTTTTGTGTTTCCAACGGGACATGTGGAAGACCAGCAGCACATCGTCCACACACACACTCAGTAGGGTTTCGTTTCTTCTGTGGTATTTTGTATCATTCTACTGTAAGCTCTTAATTTTATTACTTTATGTTTATTCTGAGTTCTCACCGTTTGATTGGTAGTATCTTACTCTTTATCTTATGCCCTGAATCGAATTGTTATTGTTCACCGAAATTGGAACTTGGGCTCTGTGTTATTTTTTACTTGCCTCCTCAAAATTGTGCATATCACTCACTGTGTTTTGTCCGCTGTCTTCTCTCTGCAATTGCTTGCTGGTAAGTGGTAAGAAGGTTACTGTACTGCTACGTGACAGTCCTCAGAGGTATGGTTAAGATTTTTAAAAACGTTTTAGCATCATGTTATGGTTTTCTTATAACATAATTATTCAACACCGCTTGGTTATGAGTGATCTTTTCTTTTTTTTTTCTTGTTACAGGTGCATCCGTATTATATGTAGTAGCTAGCTACTGGGAACAAGAACTCTAAACGAGAAGCTATCATGGTTCCTGGACGAGGGTGGTGAAGGCACAATTCAAAAATGTTGGAGCTGATTGCCATCTATGCTCTACCCATTAAGTAGGTAACTCCCACTATATACTTTGCTTTAAGTTGTGTTTTGATTTACTACCCACATGATTACGGATTGCTCTCTGTTCATGTTCATGTTTTGCTTTTGCTCTCTCTCTCTCTTTATTCACGACTCCTCAGCTCTACATATTTGGTTATGTTTTTTAAGCTCTTCATTCTACTTTTAATGTTTCTTTGGAGTTCTCACCGTTTGTTAAATTTAATAGGTTATTTCAGTCTTATGTTTAAAATTTTGTGCTTATTACTCACTGTTTGATCCTTTAAATTCTTGAGGTAGGTATACAGTTAGAATTCATCCCTCTGGCTTATGGTATACACTTACAGGCCAAACCAAAGGTATTTACTCATGAGGAAGTTTCTAGCGTTTTTAAGCCTCCCAAGAGAACCTTGTTGCAGTACTTTTCATTATTGCTGTGTATGATCTCTGAGCATTACTGTCTAATATCAGGCTGAAGCAACAAATGCCAAAACTCGGAGACAAAGTCTAGATTCAAAAGCAAAATCCATGCAAGGACCCTTCCCAAAAGACTCTTTATACAAAGTAATATGATGTGGCAGTCCTCATTTCAAGAACCTTATAGAGTGTATTTAACAGTCTTCTGTCAATGTATTTGTATAGAGTGTATAGATAATAAACGTGAGGATGATGTTATTACCATACTTATATACCAATCATAAGATTTTTTCCTGGGAGTTATGTTATTGTTTTTTTGTATATATCTGTCTTACACACTAGAAAAATCATTACAATCAGTTTTAAGACTTACATATTCAAGATAAATCAAGAACCTACAAGACCATATGGGTTTCTTTTAGCGTCCATGAGAGACGAAAGATTCAGTGAAGGTCAAGAGAGCAATGGAACTGGACTCAGGAGAATCAGCTGTTTCACCTGAGATTACAAGACCTGGATAAACTTCTCGAGCTTATACAATGTCAAGTAAGTTATCAGGAAGCTGAGCCACACTGTCCAAGAATTTAACGATGCTGTACATATTCGGTCTGATGGCTGCTACCGGATGTGAACAGAGTAAGCCGAGTTTCAGAATAAGTGCTGCTTGCTCCTCAACATACTCATCTCCAATCTTATGATCAAGAACCTGCATGATATCTCCATTCTCCCAACACTCTGACACCCAATCAGTAAGTACCATCTCGCTTTGCGTGGCAATATAGGTTTTCTCCCGCAAGCAATCTCTAGCATCACTACACCGAGTGCAAATACATCTGAACTTGTACTTGCCTTTCCTGTTCTTGAGAGCTCAGGTGAAATATACCCAAGTGTACCTTCAAATCAACAACATTGTTTTGTTTGTAAACAATTTGTGTTCATATGTACGTATGCGTTCATAACTTGTGTACGTATGCGTTCATATGTACGTACACGTTTATATGTACGTACACGTTCGATTTTAGGTTTAATGAACCCAAAATTACCATAATATCCTCGTCTTCTACCTCTAACATACGACTGAAAACCCTAATTTTCCCTGCTTCACTTTATTTTTTCACGACTTATGTCTATTTTTTTGTTTCACTTGTGGGGTTTTTACTCAACTATTATAGATTTTCATCTCAACATCTGATTTCTAAATTAAAAACCTATAAAAAGTGAGTTATATAGATTTTCGAACAGATATCTAGCTCTTCCATGGATGAACCCAGAGGAAAGATTAACGAAACAGAGTAGGAAAAAGACGTTTGCTCCGGCCGACAAACAGAATACGATTGATGAATCTGCTACAAACGTTATTACATGAACACCATAGATCGGAAGAACAGCAAACGTGTTTAGATCTACCTCCAATAAGTCTATCGCAACGCTAGACTGTCTTTGACAGCTCAAACAAATTCGTGTTATTCTGGTAAGACTTTACAGCTGTCAAAAATGCTTACTAAATCTACCACGGACAAGAAACCTACCATCACACTCCGAAAACTATTTCAAAAAAACAAACAAGTATACCAAAAATATCTGAAACGAGAGAAGGCTGTCGAATAAATCTGTCGCAACAGGCCATTAGTCTACCATAAATATCTTTTGGGTCATATTGACTGTTGAAGGTGTACATCAGATATTTTTGGTACACTTAGTTTTTGATACACATATACGTCCACCGATAAGTGTACCAACACTACAACTAAGTGTACCATCTACGTCGACGGCAAAGTGTACCAGCACTACAACTAAGTGTACCAAAAATATCTGACGTACACCTTTAATCAGTCCACGTGTATAAATCTACCATCAAAGGATTGGTAGACTTAGTCCCAACTTCCAATATTTTTTTTTTCTAATGGCATTAGCCGTAATTACGTTTTTTCCCAACACTAGTTTCAGGGGTAGTATAGGTACAATGGGTTAGTCTAGTAATAACAAACAATTGTATGTTACTTTTGTAATAAGGAAGCTTTTATGCAATATTCTAGTAACTCACCCTAAAAAGTATTACTAATATTCTTAAATGTTTTTTGAAATGATACATATTAATATTTGAAAATTGTTAAAACTGGAATAAATTCCATCGTTAGACTTTCAGTTTAGTAATCACATTTAACTATCTATTTCATCGTAAAACCATAATTCACTTCTTCATGGATTAGAGTTAAAATTTTATTAATAAAAAATAACATGAGCATCATATGAGATTATATGTATATTGGTTAGTATTTAACTTTAATGATAAAAAAAATCAGTAAAAAAATCAGTTAACATCCATAAAAAATTTGGAAATCCAAAAATATCCTAATATTATTCTTTTATATGTCATAATTTCATAAGTAATACTTTTGTCAATTTTCATCAATTAACCAAAAATTCATTCCTACAAACTCATTTTTTTTTCAGGCTTCTCATATTACTACATGCAGTAAAATCTTTAAAATAAAATATGTAAAACTATACTAATACACATCATGTATTGAAATTTTTTTTTTTTAAGTTCATTACTTTTTCAAGGTTTTGTGTGCTTACTTACAATTAAAATTTATATTACAATGGTTAATACAATTTATATCTGACTTAAATTATGTTAAATAACTTATGGTATTCTTTCTAACTTTGTTATTCATTATTTATTGATTAATATACATGCTTTATTAATTTCGTTTTTGCTTACACATGTCAAATTTTAGTGGGAACACATGTATAAAATAATTAGCATACAATGGAAAATATATTGATTTTGTTAGTTTTCCTTTTTGATTTAGAAAAATATATTTTTAAAATAAAAAACTGTAAAATTCTGTAAATATAATTAGCTGTCCTACTACGTTTACAACAAAATAATTTTTTTTGATATGTGTCAACATCTAACTAATATATTTGACACGTGTCACGATCTCGTTAATTAGTAATTTTGACATCAAACTTTATATAATAAGATTAAGACAATATTTTTCCATATGTAAATCATGAAGAGGCTATAAATCTGATATGTATTTTAAATACAATTAAGAAAATTTGTGTCCGCGTGTAAGTCATGATGAAACTATAAATCTTTATATATACTAAATACAATTCAGAGAATATTTTTTGTCTTTTAAATCACAGAAAAGTTATAAATCTTATCTTTATATATATACTAAATACAATTAAGATAATATTTGTTGTCGTGTAAAATCATAGAAAAATTATAAATTTTTTTTTTTGGCTAAACAGAAAAGTTATAAATCTTTGATATATACTTTAAATACAACTAGATTAAAACCGTGCTAGAGCACAGGTTGAAATTCATTTTATTTATATTGTAATTTTTATATAAAATATAATTTATGTGATTGTTTTTAAAAGTTTTTTTGGATAAAACATTATGCAATAAAATCATATGCTAAATATGTTGGCTTGAAAAAAGACACTAATTTTTTATGTTTTATATTGTTAATGATTCTAGATAAGTACTGTGCTATAACACTGGTATTTTATACAAAATTTTGTATATTTTATATTTTAAAATAAAATTTTAATATATTGTATTAGTTTATGTATGTGAAGTTATTTCAACAATGTATATTCTACACCATGACTTGAATGTAATTATAAGACATAATTTTGTAAATTTAGTTTTTAAAAAGCGAGTTATTATATTATGAGTAATTTAATATATTGTTATACTTTTTGTTTTAATATACTTGGTTCTTGAAATTCTTTCATATTATAGTGACATATTATTGACATTGCTATAACAAATCAATTTATAGTATTTATAGTTTCTAACTTTTATATCAAGTTTTAATATTTAAATATATTAGGTGATTATCCGCGCTACGCCGCGGGGTTTCTTTTCTTTTATTTCTGTTCTTTTTATCATTTTAAATATCATGTTTTGATGATTTGATCATTGTAATTTCTAGTTTTCTTATCATTCACTAATGCAATTGAAATCAACGTATGAAAAACTACTCTTTACATTGAAGTATTTTTCTAGCTAGTAACCTTTTTAACAATATCACTCACACAAAAGGTACATCATAAGATTTGTTTATAATCTTGTTTCACTGAAAAAGAGAGAAACTTTGTTAGATCTTATAGAGACAGAAACCTTTAATAATACAAAACTCACTAACAAAGGAATTTGCCATACAATTAGCTTACTTAGCAATGTTGATTTTATTTGAATTTTTTTAAATGTCTGCATCAATTTTGAGTGAGTGATCTTCTCCTTTAGAGCCCAACCCTTCCTCTTCATCACAACATCTCTATATAAGATGAAAAAGTTCAACTTTAGTTAATAATGATTTTTACAATTAAATATAGAACAATGATAAATGAATCATTAACTTTTGGAGTGGAATATGAAAATAGGATATATGTTTTAAAGTTAACTTTAATTATGGACATGTGGCAGATGCTAGAATAATGATGTGGCACTCATATGGAGAAAGTTAGCCGACTTTCATATATATGATTAACTTACTTAGCAATGTTGATTTTTTTTTTTTTTAAATGTCTGCATCAATCTTGAGTGAGTGATCCTCTCCGTTAGAGCCCAACCCTTCCTCTTCATCACAATATCTCTATATAAGATGGAAAAGTTCAACTTTAGTTAATAATAATTTTTACAATTAAATATATAACAATGATGAATGAATCATTAACTTTTGGAGTGGAATATAAAAAGAGGCTATATGGTTTAAAGTTAACATTAATTATGGACATGAGGTAGATGCTGGAATGATGATGTGGCACTTAATTAAAAATGATTTTTACAATTAAATATAGAACAATGATGAAGGAATCATTAACTTTTGGAGTGGAATATGAAAAGAGACTATATGTTATAAAGTAAACATTAATTATAGACATGTGGCAGATGCTGGAATAATGATGTGGTACTCATATGGAGAGAGTTAGCCAACTTTCATATATATGATTTCAAAATAAATTATTTAAATTTATTATATTATACTATAAAATTATAAAATTCAAGAAAATATGAAACTAAATTTAAATATTCAAATTTTGACCTGTTACTCAGTTAAATTTTTAATTCAATAGATATTATTTTTGAAGAATAATATTACTAAAGCTTGAATATTTTATAGATTTAACAATTTATATTTGTTTTCAAAAATTCAACTTATGGTATATCCGGAAATAAAACTATTTTTAATTATAATAAGTAATATTATAATTTATTTTTTTCACAAAATAGACTCTNTTCAACTTATGGTATATCCGGAAATAAAACTATTTTTTAATTATAATAAGTAATATTATAATTTATTTTTTTCACAAAATAGACTTCTATATAAAAATAAGAGGTGAAGTATAATGATAATTAACAAATTAATATGTTAAATTAGATATCAAAAGATTTTAATATGAATTAATAATTTAATNATAAAAATAAGAGGTGAAGTATAATGATAATTAACAAATTAATATGTTACATTAGATATCAAGAGATTTTAATATGAATTAATAATTTAATAAAAAAAATTAATATGGTAAGTTAGATGATATCAACTAATTATTTAGAATATTCTCTTTAAAATTTTCGGAAATAAATTAAAGTTGCACCTATTATTTAACTTGTAACCAATTAATCTATAACCTATTTGTAACCAACTTATTAAAATTATATAGTTTACAAAACAATATTGTGTACTTCCGTTTTATTATAAAAGGGGATTAAGAGTATTTGTGTCCGCGTGTTAATCATGACATCAAAATCATAAATGTTCAAATACATCTTCAATACAATTANTTATATAGTTTACAAAACAATATTGTGTACTTCCGTTTTATTATAAAAGGGGATTAAGAATATTTGTGTCCGCGTGTTAATCATGACATCAAAATCATAAATGTTCAAATACATCTTCAATACAATTAAAAAAAATTAAAAAAAAATCTGCGTGTAAGTAATAGAGCATATGTTTCGGCATGTAAGTCATGGTGAAGCCTAAATTTTCATATCTATCATGAATACAATAATAATTTGTTTGTCCGTGTGTAAACCATGAGGAGGCTATCGATGCTTCATACTAATTATCTTCAACACATTAATTTCACGAACGTTACAATAACAGTTTGAGATTTTAGCACCATATTTTGACTTTTATGCTAAATATATATGTGTTGAAATCCTAATATGTATTTGAACCGATTAGAACTTGCCGACTTCGATTACGTGAAAGAAAAAAGAACA
>NC_025693.1:1124142-1124726 GCF_000633955.1 Camelina sativa
ACTGGTTTTAGTAGTTAAGTTGAATCGATATTGGGACATTTGACTATCTAGGTTAAGTTTGGTTTAACTGTAAACTTCAAATGTTGAATACTCGAATATGAAGCTGAGCTAATGTGAGGCTTTGTGTAATGAATTTGTAGATGTCTGACGAGTACAACGAGAGGGAACCTACACTTCAACCTGAACAACATGGCACAAATGTTGAAACTAGGAAGAAACGTCCGAGACCTCCCTCTGGTGCTGATAAGCCACCCAAGCCACGGAAGAAGTATGCAAAGAGAGCTCCAGTTTGGGAACATTTCATTCAAAGAGATGAAGAATCTACTAAGAGCTACTGTAAGTATTGTGGAGCAGAGATTGCAATTCCATGTTTTCTTGTGTAGATTCTCGAAATTCAATGGTTGCAATTCCATGATTCTTCATATCATGGCAGGTATGATTTGGTTCTCCTAAACTTTATATATTGTCAAGTTTTGATTCTGTTTTTGATTTATATTGTCAAGTCTTTCTTATGATGTTCATAGGTAGGTAGGAAGCTGCACTTTTGTCCTTTTTGATGCGGAAAGCAGCCTTAACTATGGATC
>NC_025693.1:1125109-1131916 GCF_000633955.1 Camelina sativa
ACTGGTTTTAGTAGTTAAGTTGAATCGATATTGGGACATTTGACTATCTAGGTTAAGTTTGGTTTAACTGTAAACTTCAAATGTTGAATACTCGAATATGAAGCTGAGCTAATGTGAGGCTTTGTGTAATGAATTTGTAGATGTCTGACGAGTACAACGAGAGGGAACCTACACTTCAACCTGAACAACATGGCACAAATGTTGAAACTAGGAAGAAACGTCCGAGACCTCCCTCTGGTGCTGATAAGCCACCCAAGCCACGGAAGAAGTATGCAAAGAGAGCTCCAGTTTGGGAACATTTCATTCAAAGAGATGAAGAATCTACTAAGAGCTACTGTAAGTATTGTGGAGCAGAGATTGCAATTCCATGTTTTCTTGTGTAGATTCTCGAAATTCAATGGTTGCAATTCCATGATTCTTCATATCATGGCAGGTATGATTTGGTTCTCCTAAACTTTATATATTGTCAAGTTTTGATTCTGTTTTTGATTTATATTGTCAAGTCTTTCTTATGATGTTCATAGGTAGGTAGGAAGCTGCACTTTTGTCCTTTTTGATGCGGAAAGCAGCCTTAACTATGGATCGGATAGTACATACTTTGAAGCTGTGTTTTTGTCCCTTTTGACGCGGAAAGCAGCCGTAACATAACTGACCTTGAAGCCGCCCTTTTGAGAACCTTTAGATGCAGATTAACAGCCTTTTTTTGATGACTTGATGTAATGGTTTGTTATTAAACTAGCTTACCAGCTTCTGTAATTGTGTGTAATGGTCTGTACTGGTTTGTACTAGTAGCTTTAAGCTCACAACACAGCTTTAAGCTACCAGTACAGAAACTTAACAGCTTATGTATGGTTGTACTTAAGAAAATGTCTTATTCGGGTTATATAAACCGAATTTGCTATAGGTTTCGGTTGTCTTCGGAAGACAAATAAAATCAGATAACCGACCCGTTTAACCCGAATACCGACCGACCCGAACCGAATTCAATTTCGGGTCTATTCGGTGAAAATTTTCAATAACCGAATATTGGGCTAACCGAACAACCCGACCCGAAGAACCCGAATTGGCCGAACGCCCAAGGCGACTTAAACCAACCATTAGTGAACCAAATAATTGATGATCCCTAGCTGTGATGTGAATCACACCGCCATTCCCGAACCATCAACACTTCAGTATCACAACTTGAATTGTCAAAACAGCTTCAACACAGACTTGTGGCAACAAACAATTCTCCTTTGATCATCATTTTTCCTTTACACCTAAATACTCTTAACCTCTGCAAATTGATTCCCTTGCTATAGCCTTTTTTTTTTTATTCACTTCATGTGCACTGAACTTTGAATCAAATTCTTCCTTGAATCATATGCAAAAACTTGTATCCCTTGTGCTTTATTCTGAAAAAGTCTTTTAATTCACCCTGCAAAACACTCTAAACCAAAAAACCACATTAGTTATAAAAGTATTTTATTAAGAATGTACTTACAGTGACTTCTTTCACTTCCACAGTATCTTAGAATGCCTAAGACTCCTCATTACAGCCTTTAAAACTTCACTCTAGAACTCTTGAAGTAATTTCTTTGCTGTTAAAAAAAACTCTGCAAAACGTCTCCATGTTTGCAGTTTTCACCCAAATTGACACTTACATCTTAATACACCAAAGAACAATCTGAATTTTTGTTTCCTTTATCTTTATCCTCAGGAGCTTCTTCCCCTTGTACCTTCTTTTTACTTCTTATGAAGCAAATAGGTGAGCCTGAACTTAACTAGTTCATCTTTCTCAATGCAGTTACACTCTGCATTTAATCCTTTCTTGGATCTTTACTCAGTTGCTAGTACCAGCTCTTATGAAGAACCTTGTTACTTGAAGTGAATGAACCAGAGACAAATTATTTGCAAAACTTTGCACTTGTCTTTGTAACATCAGCGAACCGGAATCCCGGTTTAGGAGATGCATCGGTTGATGCAAGGTCGGTTTTCACGAACGAGTTTAAGTTAAAACAATGCATTTTTGGGTTAGGGAAGCCCTGAAATCACTTATAAAAGCAGAAACTCGAGGGTTTGGCCGAGTTTGGCCGTTTCTGGAGAAAAAGAAAGAGAGAAGGAAGTTCTTGAGTGTTCTTGTTGTTTTGTGGCTGTTTCTGTAGAGATCTGTAGTTGGGATCGTTGTAGGAGCTTGCTAGGAGTGTAGATCTGCGTGTTTGAAGGTCATAATCTTCTTGGCAAAGATGAGTGCATGACCATGGCTAATCTAAGCTTGAGATTTCTCTGATTTGCTTGTTTTATGTGATATTTGGCTTGTTAGAATGTTGTTGAGTCGCAAGAGGCTTTGGGAAGCTTCTTTGTCGCATTGGATTGTGTTTTTGGTGGTTTGGGGACAGAGATCCGGCGAGGATTTTTGGAGAAAGATGATGCTCGGCATGTGCGTCGATCGATTCACTTTGTGTGTCGGTCGATGCAATGCGAGGATGACGCGATTTAACCTAGTCGCATCGGTCGATGCCATGTGGAGGCGTCGGTCGATGCAATTAGAGATTTCGTGAAATGTCGATGCAGCGTTGGTGTCGGTTGATGCAGCGTTGGTGTCGGTCGATGCAGGTGAACCTTGTATCGGTCAATGCAAGCATGTGTTGGTCGATGCGACCCCAATTGGTGTCAGTCAATGCATGGGTGGGTGTCGGTCGATGCAGTTGTCATGGTTTGTTGTTTGCTTGTTGATTGTTGTTTGATAGTTAGAGATATCTTGATTGCTTGTGTATATAGCCCAGTAGATGAGAGGATTGTCTCAGTGAGTGTTTATAATATACTCACGCATTTCATATGTGTTCTGGTGCAGGTAAAGGCAAAGTGTGATCGTGGAATCAAGGCGATGAAGAGGAGGATGCTCTAGTGGCTCATTGTTTGGGGTCTGACTTCTGTTAGGTTGTTAGAGTTGGGTCATTAGAACTTTGCTAGGTTGATGGCTTTATGTTTATTGATATATCATGGTTTTTGTGGTTTTTAACCATGATATAAGGAGTCTTTTAGAGTCTTTTAGAGTCTTTTCATTTGTTTCTAGATTGTGTTTGAGTCTTTACAGGTTTTTAGCATGAAAGGAGCAAAATGGAGCAATTTGGATGATTCTGGAGCATTTAACCGAAGGAAATCAACTTGGAGGCGAACAGAGAGGTAGCATCGATCGACACCCAGATTGGGAGCATCGATCGACACCATGGTTCAGCCGATGAAGAATCACAAAATTGGAAGTTTTACAATTCTGCCCCAAAGTCAACCAAAATTGCAACACAAGTCCCTGACGTGTTTTAGGACATATATATATAGTTTTTAGGTTTTTAAAAACCCTTAAGTTGTATTCTATCAAGTTTTATTTTTCCTGCAACCCTGTGAGATTTTGAGAGCTTTGGAGAGATAGAGATCTGCTTTGAGAGAAGAATTTCTTAAACTCCTTCTTACTCTTTTTAATTTCAATTGCTTATTATTCAGAAAACATGTCTTGTTCTTCATTGATTATGTCTGAGTAGTTTGCTTGTTAGGTTTAGGGTTTTTCACAGGGATTTTATGAATTATTAGATCTGTTTATTAAGGATTCTTTATCTTTCTAGATCTTCATCTTAGGTTGTTCTTCATATTAATCTTTGATTGGCCATCTAGAATTAATAATCTAGGAAAATAAATTGATATGAGAATATAATTGATTTTCCTGATAAAACCTTTTGATGAGCAAAATTATTTCTTGCAAAGAGATTTGATTTAATAATTTTGTGAACAATCTAAACCTGATTTTATTGCTGATTTTTAACCTAGAATTTTATAAAGAGATTTGGATTTTCTGGTTTTAAATTTAGATATTATTTGCGGTGAGAACTGATTTAATTTACAAAAGTGTTTAGAGTTTTAGATCTGTTCTTAATTGCTTGAATCCTAATTTATTGATTTAATATTTCATAATTTCCTGAGAAATTCCCTAGGTCTAGCTTTTTGATCCATTGAATTTACAACAGCTTTTATTTAATATTTTGCATTGCTTTTATTTTAATTCAATTTGTTTAGCATAATTATAAAACTCTATAATCCATTGTGTAGTCTTGAGTCCTTGTGGAATTCGACCCCTAAGTATTACAGTGATCTCTTAATTTGAGAGAGTAGCTCTAGGGATTAATTTGAGCATATCATTTATGACTCTGTTGGATTGAATTATTGGTTATTGGTTATTGGTTTTATGTTATCCGATGTTGTGTGATTATGGTTAGGTGGCTAGTGGGTATGAGACCACTAGTTTAGAATATTATTATTATTATTATTATAATTATAATTATTATTATTATTATTATTATTATTATTATTATTATTATTATTATTATTAAAAAAAACGGGTCAGGTCATTTCAGTTTTAGTATCAGAGCCCTTACGGATCTAGGTTACGGTACTAGGTTTCTGTTGTTGATGTTGGGATTGCATACTTTGATTGATTATGTGAGTTAGTCAATTGTGTGTGGCATGGAGTCCTAGAACATCCTTTCGAGGCTACAGTATGATTCCACGATGAGTTTATGTTTTTAAGTTCTGTTGAGATTGCTTGCTTAGCCTTCTGTTCATGGTAGTGCAGATGGTTAAAGGTGGAGCTGTTGCTGGTCGTGGACACGTACGTGGTCGTGGTAGGGGCAGAGGCCCAACGGTTAGTGATACTATGGACCAGAGTGTGTCAGTTGAGGATGTTGGCGTGTCGCAGGACTTCCAGGAGGGGTCCACGAGTGTGGTCGGTGGGGGTACCGATAGGACCGTAGGCGCTGAGGGAGTCGGTGTGGGCGGTGTCAGTGCCGGGTTGGCTGGTGATGCTAGGATTTTGGGTGCGGGAGTCCCAGCAGGTGGAGCCCCATGAGGAGGCGTTGATCTTGTAGGCTTGTTGACACATCTGTTAGAGCGGATATTGGGAGCGGTACCGGCATAGGCACAGGTAGTGCCGCCAGTGGTGACGGGGGTGCAGCAGCCAGTGGCTGCAGATGTAGGAGTTCATTCTCGTTATGCCAGTATGCTGAGGGAGATTAACTACATTGGTACTGAGTGGTTTTTGGGTGGTATTGATCCTACAGTTGCTGATGAGTGGAGGACGAGAGTGAAACGTAACTTCCAGTCTCTCAGATGTCCTGAGGAGTTTTGGGTGGAGATAGGGGTCCACAACCTGATTGGTGATGCTCAGTTGTGGTGAAGATCAGTGGCTGCTAGGAGAGTGTAGAGGGAGATGTTTTGGGTTGACTTCGTCGAGGAGTTCAACCGCAAGTATCTTCCTAGGGAGGCATTAGACCGGTTGGAGGTGCAGTTCCTACAGTTATCTCAAGGGACTCGGTCAGTGAGGGAGCTGGACTTGGAGTTCAGTCGACTTCTGATGTATGGGGGTCAGGTGATGGAGTCTGAGGAGGCTCAGATCAAGAGGACCCTTCGTGAGGATTTGAGGGTTCACTGTAGAGGACGGTGCTATGCTACGCGTGCGGAGCTGGTTGAGACGACAGCAGAGATTAAGGAGGACATACAAGCACAGTCAGTGACGGTTAGTCCAGCAGTTCAGCCTAGGAAGGCTCAGCAACATGGAGGTTCTGGCAAGGGCGGCAAGCCTGTGCAGGGAACCAAGTGGAAGTAGGAGGCTACGCAGAGGCCGAGTGGTGCAGGGTACTTTGGGTGTGGGAGCATGGATCACAAGGTGGCTAGTTATCCCCGGAGGAGTGCTCCGACGGCAGTGGTTCGTGTATGCAATCATTTAAGAGAGCCTGGGCACATATCAGTGGCAGCGGCGCAGCATGTAGTGCAGCTAGGAGTGTAGTAGGTGGCACGGATTGAGCATGCGCCACAGGTGTACACGACTGTGGAGACTGGTGAAACCAGTGCCGGGGCAATCACAGGTATAATTTCTGGTACCCAAACTTTGTGAATTTCAGTAGGTTCGGATTTTATGTTGAGCCAGTGGCATCTTGACAAAGCGCAAGAACAAAGAATGCACCGGTTTTGTTAAAAGACTATGTCACTAACTCCACGATATGTACACCCGATTCACTTCATGTTCCTTCCGGCCCTTCGTCTCAGTCCTCGACATCGGTTCCAGGTANGAACAAAGAATGCACCGGTTTTGTTAAAAGACTATGTCACTAACTCCACAATATGTACACCCGATTCACTTCATGTTCCTTCTGGCCCTTCATCTCAGTCCTCGACATCGGTTCCAGGTACTGTAACAACCCGTCCCGTGGACCCCATTAGCCCCCCGCTAGCTGCCCCAACGGACCGTCCGTGGACCCTGCTAGCCCCCCGCTAGCCGTCCCAACAGACCCCAAGTTGGCCCTGCAGGGCATCGATCCTAATCCATCACCGTGGAATGGAACTATTCATCCAAATCCACAGTAGGTTATTGGTGCGCCAGGCGTTCCTCGAACCCTGGTCCTCACCCTTTAACAACCTTCCCACAGAACAAGTTGCCACCAATTGATCTGCAGGTCCCATACCCACTAGCCACCTAACCAAAAACACATTCAACAGCGGAAATAACCAACCAATTCAATAATACTCCAATAATAAAATATAACCAAATTCCAACATAATCATTATCCAAACAACAGAAATCATAGAACCAGCAACCTAGCAATGTTCTATTGACCCAACTTCTATCAACCTAGCAATGCCAGACAACATGNAACAGAAATCATAGAACCAGCAACCTAGCAATGTTCTAATGACCCAACTTCTAGCAACCTAGCAATGCCAGACAACATGAAATCCGAGTCCCTAGAACATTCTCCTCTTCATTGCCTGGATTCCACGATC
>NC_025693.1:1131976-1132131 GCF_000633955.1 Camelina sativa
ATCGACCGATACCCAGTCTGCATCGACCAACGCATGCTCGACGTAACGTGAAAACCCTAGAGTTTCACGCGCCGTCCTCGCACTTGCATCGACCGATGCAAGATATGCATCGATCGACGCAACGTCGAGCACCGTGATTTCCCCGAAGCTTCTCG
>NC_025693.1:1132468-1133324 GCF_000633955.1 Camelina sativa
ATGGTCATGCACTTACCTTTGCCACAGAAGAATCTAAGCCTTAAACAAACAAGAACAAGCCTCTAGGAAGCTCCTACAACGATCCCAGCTACAGATCTCACCAAGAAACGCCTCAAATCTCCAGAATTCACCAAGAACCTTCAAGAACTCTTTCTCTCTTCTCTTTTATCTCAAAAAAACGGCCACACACGTCTAATGAGACAAAAGGAACGACCCTAAGGGTTTTCTTTTCTCTTTTTGCCCAAAACGCAGCGTTTGACTTAAGTCAAAACGCAGAGAATTGAGCCAGCATCGACTGATGCTCCTACTGCATCGATCGATGCACACCCCAAACCGGGATTCCAGTTCACGAATGTTACAATTCTCCCCCACCAAACTGGATTTGTCCTCGAATCCGAAAATAACCATCAGCCAAGGACTCCCGTGCCACCATCTCCACGGCCCGCACTCCTCCGACTGATCTACAGAAGGTCACCTCTAGGCGATAGACTCACGTTCCAGGCGTCATTTGCTCTTGACTTTTGGACTTTCCTTACTCATAGGACTAAACCTTGAGTTCTTATTGGCTCCTCATCAGACCTAAGTCTGCATGCCAAATGTTGGCTCCTCATCAGGCCTAGACCCGCATGCCATAATATATAAGGAAAAATCCAACTCGTCTCTCGGGTTGCCGCCCTACAGCGTGCCCCCGGATCGTCATCCGAAGTCGATATACCAACCATACTCTCAAGCCACAAAGTCTCTGAATATGGCAGTACTAGGAGAACCTAAGTCCCCCAAGAGTCGCGAGCAAACGATTCTGAACACGTCTGAGTCCTATCCCTATCCAGGTTTCCTTCCCGTGGCTCGCGTAAAA
>NC_025693.1:1136770-1148661 GCF_000633955.1 Camelina sativa
CAGTAGGTTATTGGTGCGCCAGGCGTTCCTCGAACCCTGGTCCTCACCCTTTAACAACCTTCCCACAGGACAAGTTGCCACCAATTGATCTGCAGGTCAATTGGTGACAGCTTGTCCTGTGGGAAGGTTGTTAAAGGGTGGGGACCAGGGTTCGAGGAACGCCTGGCGCACCAATAACCTACTGGTGGATGTGGATTTCCGCAGTGATGGGTTAGGATCGATGCCCTACAGGGCCAGCTTGGGGTCCATTTGGGCGGCTAGCAGTGAGGCTAGTGGGGTCCACGGGACGGGTTATTACAGGTACTCTGCTTTATCCTTTGATAGATTTTATCTCCGATGAACATTTTTCTCCAGGTCACAGGGCTTTCTAGGCTGCTATCACAACTAACGTCGAGCTTAAGCATTTTAAAGAAGTTGTCAAGCTTAAAAGTGTGGAATACTGCTATGACAAAAGAGGTTGATGATCTTGAAGTTAAAAGGACTTGGGATGTTTTGCCCCCAGGTAAAATTGCTTTTGGTATTCAGTGGGTTTACAAGACCAAGTACAATTCTGATGGTTCGATCGAACGTTACAAAGCTCATCTTGTCGCTCTTGGTAATTGAAACAACCGCACCCGGATTTCCAATCTACAGGAAAAAATCTCACTAGAACCCCATAATTCCGACGACACAACCGGCATGGAAATCACTGCTTACAAAATTTTTCACAAATACACCAAACCCCACCTCATCAAGTTACTGAGTATGGGGTGGGCATTTCGGTTTAAGTTTGGATTCGGTTCGGGTTCGGTTCAGTTTGGTTTATTCGGTTTTGGTAAAACTCTAACCAAACTCAACCGAAGTTAGTTTGGTTTGGTTTCTATTCGGGTCGGTTTATGTTTGGTTCGATTCGGTTTGGTTTGGTTTAGTTTGGTTCGGTTTTAATTCGGTTTAAAAATCAATTAATGTAACAAAATAAAACTGATTATGGTTTTATAATAGTTAATTAATCAAAAAAATTAGAAAAAGTAGGAAATTAAAATTAAATACCTAATATTAAACATAATTAAATCTATATTTATATTTAGTTAATTTTATTAGAAAAGTTAAAAAAAAAAGTAAAATAGAAACCAGATGCAAGTGGTCATAGTTAAGATCACATATTTATAATTTTAATAATATTATTAATTAATTTAAAAATACATTGGGTTATCGGTTCGGTTCGGTTTAAAACCAAACCAAACCATTTGGGTTGAGAATAAACATAACCGAATGGTTGGTGATATGCTCAAATTTACCCTAGAGCTACTCTCTCAAATTAAGAGATCACTGTAGTATTTAGGGATCAAATCCACAAGGACTCTAGATTCACACAATATATTTAATAATCTTTTAATTATGCTAAAACAAAATTGTAATTTAAATAGCAATGCAAAAACAGAAAATAAAAGAGTTGTAAATCAATAGGAACAAACGCTAGGCCTAGGAAAATTCTCAGGAAATCATGGAAAATTAGATCAATTAATTAAGAAAGCATGATTCAACAATTAAGCACCGTTATTGAACTCTAAACACAAATATAAATAAATTAGTTTTCACAGCAAATATTATCTAAGTTTGAAAACACAAAAATCCAAATCTCTTTGCAAAATTCAAGTTAAAACCAGCAATAAAATCAAGTTTAGATAAGTTCACAAAATCACTAATTCAAATATCTTTGTAAAAAGTAATTTTGCTCACGAAAGATTTTTATCAGGAAAATTAATTATATTCTCATATCAATTAATAATCATAAGTTCTAAATCCAGATGACTAATCAAAGATCTAGCATTAAGAACAACCTATGGTGAAGAACAAGAAAGATAATGAATCCAAACAATTAATCAATCTAACAATCCATGAAATCCCTAATGAGAAACCATAAACCTAACAAACAGATTTACTCAGACATGATCAATGAAACAACAACCATGAATAAAATAGATATCATTAAGAAATTAAAAGAAGAAGTAAAGGAGTTCTGAATCTTCTCTGAAGGAGTTTTGATTCTTCTCTCCAAAAGTTGCAAGGAAAAATAAAGCTTAGATCTAAAACAATGACCTAGAAAATCTATTTATATTCCTAAACTACGTGTAGGGACTAATGATGTAAATATGGAAAACTTTGGGACAGCTTTGTAAATCTTCAAAACTTTTGGGAAAACTTCTGATTTCTTCTTTGGCTCTGCATCGATCGATTCCATAAGTTGCATTGGTCGATGCATCTTTCTAAATTCGTCTCCCAACTTCACAATTTAGCCTCAATGCTTGAATGTGCTCCAAATCCTCCTATTTAGCTCTATTATGCTCCCATCCACGCTAAATCCTATAAACTATGTAAAGACTCACAAAGAACCTAAAAACACATCAAAAGACTCCTTATATCATGGTTAAGAACACCTAAAAACCATGATATATCAGTTGGAGTGTAGTATTGGGTTTGGTTTAGGTCGGTTTGAGTTCGGTTGGTTCAGTTTGGTTCGGTTCGGTTTGGTTTAAATGCCCACCTACTGAGTAGCACAGCCAACCATCCCTAGCGACCGAGTAACAAGAGAGGTGGGCTGGAATATTTGACTCAGTCCAGCCACGGATAACACTTCCCCACAAATACTCCAATTCACCATCAACTCCTCCAGTGTCGATTGACACCTCCACCTGGTGTCAATCATCACCCAACACACCACTTGCGATCCAACACACATGGTATCGATCGATACTCTCCTAGTGTCGGTAGACACCGACACCCACGACATCACTTCCGTTGATCTCTCCTCATCCAGACTTAACTCCAGCCGTTCTCCTACGATCCAAACACATAACAACATGCTGGTGTCGACCGAAACCACTTTAGTGTCGCACGACACCCCAACCTTACCACAAAACCGCATATGCCATAACACAAACCAACCGTTCATTCACCAAACCCACCGTTGGATATGGATCTTGTAGCACCACGAATCTCCCCACCAAAATTTCAGCTAAAACGGACTCCATTTCATCCTCCAATGTTGTCCCGAAGTAGCCATCACAGACCATAGTGTTGAACGACACCAACCCAGAAACCACGACCAGAGCCTTCCTTCAACCTCCTTTTCGCCACAAAACCCTAATCCTTCACAACTATTGATTTCCTAATCAATTAAGCACCAAAGAACACAAGTTACCTCGATAGCAACCATGAGAGAGACAAGGAGGCCCTTGTCTCTCTCAGTCCACCACCAAGCTCACATCCTTCTCCTTATACATGACGAGGATGGATCTCCTTTATCCTCCCTTCCAAGTGAGAGCACCACAACTATCTCGCCTTCTTTCCTCTAGAACCACCAATCCTCCCTTTAACAAGGGAGTCGAAATATAACTTATATACTCAAGCCCTAGGGTTATTTAAACAAACCGCATCAAACCAACAATTAAAACTAAACCGCTGAACCTGGGAGATTGTTGGTGTAGACCGACACCCCTCTGGTGTCGCTCGACACCCACCCCCAAAATTCCTCCTTGGTTCACGGGTGTTACAGTAATAATCAGGTTAAAGGGGAGGATTACAATGAGACATTTGCTCTAGTTATGCGCAAATAGAAGGGATGTTTACCAAATGGACGTTCACAACGCGTTTCTTCATGGTGATCTGGATGAAGAAGTGTATATGAAGCTTCCTCTGGGTTTCCGTCATTCTCAACATGTTGTCTCCGCTCTTCGTTGGTGGTTCAAGAAGTTATCTAACTCTCTTCTTCAGTTTGGTTTTGTGGAATCCTATGATAACTACTCCTTATTCAAATATTCCCATAAAGACATTTCAATTACGTGTTCTCGTATACGTCGATGATCTTATCATTACGGGTAACAATGGACACATGATTAAAAAATTCAAAGAGTGTCTCGGAAGATGTTTCTCTATGAAAGATTTGGGCACGCTTAAATATTTTCTTGGTATTAAAGTCAGTCATGGTATGGAGGGGATTTTCTAATCCGAATGAAAGTACACGTTGGATATTCTTGCTAATAGTGGTACTATTGCTGCTTGTCCGGCTATTACCCCTCTTGAACAAAATCACAAGCTTCCTCTTGATGATGGACCACTTCTCACTGATCCTCAACTGTATCGATGACTGGTTGGTCGTTTACTCTATCCTTTAAAAGCTCGTCCGGAGCTAAGTTACTCTGTTCATGTTTTGGCTCAGTTCATGAAAAATCCAAGAGAAGCTCATTGGAATGCTGCATTGCGTGTTGTTTGTTTTCTCAAAGGGTCCCCGGGTCAAGGAATTATTCTCAAAGCTGATCAAGACTTGTCTCTTCTCGTGTACTGTGATTATGATTGGTCATCTTGTCCTTTAACATGTTGGTCCCTGAGTGCTTTTGTTGTGTTGCTTGGTGGTTCACCTATTGCTTGGAAAACGAAAAACAAGATGTTGTCTCTCATTCTTCGGCCGAAGTTGAATATAGGTCAATGGCTTTCGCTTTAAAAGAAATTATGTGGTTGTGCAAGTTGTTGACAGGATTAGGTGTCAAACAGTCTTCTCCAGCTCATCTCTATTGTGATAATAAAGCTGCTCTCCACATTGCTTCTAATCCGGTTTTCCGTGAAGGAACCAAGCATATTGAAAATGATTGTCATGTTTTTTTAGGATGTCGTTCTCAATGGTATGCTTTCTACTCATCACGTACGTACTAACAAGAAATTGGCGGATATATTTACTCATCACGTATGTACTAACAAGAAATATGCGGATATATCATGTCCAAGTTGGGCGAGCGTTCAGAATCTTCACGCTCCAACGTGAGGGAGAGTATTGAGGGATAGATCATATGTATAGTTGGGCTTTATATTGTTGGGTTTGTTACGTTTGAGTCACATCTAAAACGGTTGTGTAAACCCTAGTAGTGTCGTGTATATAAGCTATTTCATAGCAGATCAATAAAGCAAGGCAGTTTGATAACCAATTCTACAATAAGCATTACTTGAAAAAGAAGATGTTGAATTCTCCAGTGGAAAGGCTTATTTCATGATGACTCGTTCTTACTTGAAAATGATGTGGAGAGGAATCAATTTTCTTATGTATGTTTTTGAAATGGGTTACAACTTTGTTATCACAGCCTCTGTTGTACCAAATTAAACATAAGCGAACATAGTTTACAAGTAAAGCTTTAATTTCAACCAAATAGTCTATGATAACATCATTATTTTACCCATTTTAGCTATAATTTTAGTATGCATTTAGGAAGATTTTGATATGATTTCAAGACTTTAATGTCTATTATCAAGTATTTTAGGTTTCAAGAAGGTTTTACATGTTTTATAGCAAAAAAGACCAAATTACAAAGAAAATATGTTTCAGGACAGATTCAGAGCTTTACAGTACGGACCACTTTGAAGAACTTGCAGAACTTACATTTTGACGTTCTTGGTGTCTCTGGAAAGCTGGAAGAGTCATCTTTCTCCTCAAAGTGGAATCAAGTTAATCTGTTCACTCACCAGGAAGATATGCCCAATTTACAGAAACGTATCATAAACCGACGAGAAGATAAGTTTGAAGCCAAATGGACTTTAATGATGGCCCGATTAGCAACTATCACGGCGGCCCGGTCTGGAGGAGTCACGACGGTCCAGAACTTTTCTCAGCCGCCCCTTGTCCTGCACTCAAGAATAAAAGACGTTTCTACCCTTACAAAACTCTAAGCCTTCAAAGCCCTATAATACTCATCTAAACCTAGGGTTTAGTGTGCACAATTTGGAGCAGCCACGAGACACGACCAGAGGAGCAGCTGACGACCATAAGCCCTCTCTCGTCCCTCTCTCGAAGTTTTGAAGTTCACAAACTCTTTCTATTCTATTTGCTTTGTTCTTTGTCTCTAATGGAAGAAAATCCTACACTTTGTTTGACAATCATTGAAGTAGTATCTAAACTCTTTTTCTCTATTTATTTTTTTATGTTTATGAGTTTATTCATCCTAGCTTTGATGATTCCCTTAAACATGCTAGAGTAGTTCTCTAGTTAGGTTTAAAGAGATAATCAAAGGGAGGAGATGATCTTAGTTTAGGTGGCAATTTTTAGGGTTTGTTAGATTTATATTATGCTTATTCTATACTTTAATTCTAAGTCTTTGCTTAATGCTTTAAGTTAGCCTCATGAACTAACTATGATCTAAAGTGTGTGTGCATCGCCAAAAACTTGCATGTGTGCTTGACCTAGCTTAGATGTGTGTCGTGTCATAGGAAGCACATACCACTTACCTATGGAACTTTATGGATTAGAATCAAACATGTTTTAAATGGTTTGATCTATGCGTTGTTGCCTGCGAAAGTTGAGTCTCGGAGTATAGGGATCTTAGACGGTTAGCTTGTGACCTATAAGTTAACGGTTCATTCGTGTTTCGTAGCCCGAGTTTTAAATAAACAAACTAATCCTAAACTTTTATAGATAGATAGATCATTGATCTCCTGCAATTCCCCTTGATGCCCAACGCTTGTTTTATTTATTTTACTTGCTTTTTATTTACTTTTATTGCTTACTACGACCGTGACAACCAAAACCCATTTTTATTGAGTTCTAGCCTTACATCTCTTCCGACGGATTCTCTAAACAACAATTCCTCTGTGGGATCGATCCTTAAATACTACTATTGATTAGTTGTGCACTTGCAGCCATCGTGTGGTCTTTTAAGGTAAAAGATTTTGAAGCGAAAAATCACACGCATCAGTCTAATAGTACATAACATAATCCATAACTCGACATTCAACGTCTAAATATAAGTTAGGCTTTAATTTCTTTTTTTCAGTTATCTCCTATACCTGAAAGAGTTTACGGTAAATTATTATGTTTAGATGCATCATGAAGCAAACTAATTTCTGTGACAATGATGAAATATTGCAAGTCATTGGGATGATAATATCTAATATTCAAGTATCGTTCAATCCATATCATGTTACATATGAATATGTACATTGTTTCGATAATGCCACCAATACAATAGTACTCAAAATTAACTCCATACCAATATACAAATATATATGCCATGATTGCATTTTCTAAGCATTATATATAAGCGGCAAATGGACTTCTTGACGAGGAGTATGCTGCTAGGATATCCCAATTGTATTTTATGTTAATTAGTGGCATGCTATAAGCCTATAATAAAATATCTAATCCTAATCGTGTAAAAATTTCGTTTTGAAGCCTAACACAGTTCGTACTAGCAGAAAACAAGCTGATGCATTTGCTAAGGTTACCTTGTCACTTAATTGATGTAATCTTAGCAAATGCATCAGCTTGTTTTAAGCCTTACATTCATTATAAGCTTATAGCATGCCCCATATTTTATTTTTGGATAGTTATGGTAAGAAGCATGTACATTGTCTCCAATTGATCCAATTCCAAAGCATCAATTCAAACAAGATATGAGGATGACCAACACCATGACCGGTCTGAAACGAACCACAAACATGCTATGATTTACGGCATGCATAGATCATGTTGCTTCCAACTCAATGTTAATGTATACCGTGCCTTTTACCACACAGTTCGAGGAATCTACATCCAGCACCGCTCAGTGCAACACACACACCTGACCAACCTCCGAGACTCACCCAGACAACATTCGAGAATCTAGATAATTAAACGGATTTATTTACTTTTACGTATGGTTTATACATTTTCTAAATTTTAATAATTTTGAAATAATGTTTTATACATAGTTTGAAATTTACTTCAAAAATCATAAGTTTTAAATAAATTTTTGAAAATGACACATTCTTCAATTCGTAGCAATTGTTTTTTCTTTTTGTAATGGCAATCCGTGATACTTTTGCCAAGAATTTATAGTATACCATTATGTGGAAATAATTTGGCATAACATCTCGATCAACTATTTAATGGTATTTGGATTTCTCGTTATCCAATTCATTTTTGGTCTGTTAATATACCATAAACCTCTATAAATTAATAATGTTAGGACCATCACATTTTATTAATTTATAGTGATATTAATTTATCTATAAATTAATAAATATTAATTTATAATGGAAATTAATAATTATTAATTTATAGATATATGTTTGAATTGTTTAATTTAAAAAAAAAAAATATAAATTGAGACAATTTTAGTTAAATAAGATTAGACTTTCAAATGTTATAAATTTTATTTTTAAAAAATTGAATTTTTAATGTTTAGAAAACATTATTGACAAAAAATTACAAATACTATACATATTATCTTATACACATAACATACATAACTAAAAAATTATGAATAATAATATAAATCATTGTATTTTAATAGTCTATAGAACGGGAAAATACCCGAAAAAACCGTCATCTATTTTTTATTTGGACGTTTAATACCTCGTGTTATTTTATTGGAAGAAAAATACCTCGTTTATTTAAATTTGCCATAAAAAATACTCGTTTATAGAAGTGTTAGTAGATTCATACTTACGGATTAACGGACGTGTATAAGCGTGACAGAATCATGTAACATCGTTAAATTTTAACCCCACGTTTCTAAGTAATATATATGATTTGTCTACGCAGCTCCTTGGTTTTATTGTTGTGGTTTTGTGGTACGATGTTTGGTGGTACGATGTTTTGTTTTATTGAGACTATATTTTACATGAGAATTTCAAAAAAATTATTATCTTATTATCTTATCGAATTTTGTTATTTTTTACACTGACCCGACTTGGGACAAGCAAAATTTATTAATTTATAGTGTTTATTAATTTATAGAAGTATTAAATTATAAATATTTTCATAAACTGAAATGCATTAAACGAGCCATATTTGTGAATGATGTAAAACGTCAAAAGATGTGAATTATGTTGATAACTGATAACATATTGTTGGGGAGAGATAAATAAACAAATATGTTATTATCATTATTTGATAAAATGTAACTAATAATAACATTAATGAACATTCGACACTATAAATACATACAAAATTCTCGTTTAGTGGCATAAAAAACAAAGAAAACCCAATTAAGAAGTAGTCAATCTATTTTAAAATGGAGAATAAAACTATTTTCATGATATTTTCTGTAATCATGGTTTTGGTATTGCTTTCTCATCCAAATTTAGCTATTGAAGAGAATAATGATGAGCCACCACTCATGTCAAATGACGAGTTTGATACAGCGTTATATGCAACTTCACCAAGTTCGATCGAATATAATACCAATATCTATGGAAAAACTTCAAAAGAGGATATATATTATCTTATGAAGTGCAGTAAAAATACGGGATACAAAACTCGAAATTCCGCATTTTTATGTTTTGAAGAAATGATAGCTGAAATTCTTGTGAACAGACATGCTTCAAGGGATTGTTGTGTGGGGGTAGTGAAAGCTGGAAAGCAATGTTTAATGGAATATATGAAATTATTTTTTCAAAGCTATTCATTAAAACATTATAATTATAAAAGGGTTTCTAGAACTAATAAAGTATGGAACAGATGTTCTACTGAAATTGGTGCTCTTTCATCATATTCGTGTTAAAAAATGTAACAAATTATTATTATTATTATTATTAATATTATTATTATTATTATTATTATTATTATTATTATTATTATTATTATTATATAATTTAAATTGCTTGTATTATACCAACAATTTAAAATATTTGAACAGTACTACTAACTAATCTATATATAATAGCAATCTGGATATATACCATCAAAAGTTGTGTTTCTTCAATCATACCTTTTAGATAATTTTCTAAAAAATACATAAAAATTCTAAATGTGTGTTTTAAAAGTTTCGATTATTATTGTAACAATTCTTTTTTGTAAAATTGCAATTGTTCATTGTAGAGTTGTGTTTATTCGAATATTCTTATCTTTTGAAATCTAAAATAGATATGTTATTTTAGTTATTTATTTACTTCTTTAATTATTTTTCTTCATCAATATCTTTGCAAACTTCATTCGAATACAAACATTTCAATATTTACTAATGAAGATTAAAATAAAAAAAAAATATATAAAGAATTAAAGACCAGTTTTCTATCTATGATATACAATTATGAATTTTATGCAACTTATTACATATTTTCATAAACTGAAATGCATTAAACGAGCCATATTCTGAATGATGTAAAACGTCAAAAGATATAAATTATGTTGATAACTGATAATATATCATTGGGAGAGAAATAAATATGTTATTATCATTATTTGATGAAAGGTAACTAATAATAACATTGATGAACATTCGACACTATAATACATACAAAATCCTCAATTGGTGGCATAAAAACAAAGAAATCCCAATTAAGAATTAGTCAAGATATTTTGAAATGGGGAGAATAAAATTATTTTCATGATATTTTCTGTAATCATGGTTTTGGTATTGCTTTCTCATCCAACTTTGGCTGTTGAAGAGGATAATGACGAGCCACCACTCATGTCAAATGACGAGTTTGATGCGGCATTATATGCAACTTCACCGAGTTCAATTGAATAGAATACCAATATTTATGGAAAGATGTCAAAAGAGCATACAAATTATATTATATGAACTGCGGTAAAAATACGAGATACAAAGGTAAGTCCAAAGGTAAAGGTAAGTCCAAAGGTAAGTCCTTAATGTACAAGGCACCATCACACCAGGGATCGAGTCCCGTTCCTTACAAATATAGGGATTAGGCTAATGGGCCGGCCTGTTGTGGTCCAATGGTTGACAAAAAAAAAAAAAANGGTAAAAATACGAGATACAAAACTCCAAATTCTGCCTTTCTATGTTTTGAAAAAGTGGTAGCTGAAATTCTTGTGAACAAACGTGCTTCAAGGGATTGTTGTGTGGGGGTAGTGAAAGCTGGAAAGCAATATCTAATGGAATTTATGAAATTCATTTTTCAAAGCTATGAATTCAAACGTTATAATTATAAAAGGTTTTTCAAAATTAATAAAGTATGGAACAGATGTTCTACTGAAATTGATGCTCCTTCATCATTTTCTGGTTAAAAATTATAACTAAACTTATTATTATTATTATTATATAATGGTTTAAATTGCTTATATTATACCAACATTTTAAAATATATGAACAATAATACTAACTAATTCTATTAGATATTTTTTGTCAAAAAATAAATATAATAATAAAACAATTTGATTCATTGCTTAACACCATCATTTGTTGTCGCAAGCCCAAGAAAATGTTTCATGCTAAATCTTGCAAGAATTCGATTTCAGTTCAATTTGGCAGATTTTTTTTGCGATTCAAAAACCGAGAACCAACGCAACTCAATGCTAACCACCAATCCAAAAACCCAATTAACCAAAATACCCAACTCATTTAACCCGATTAACCCGTAATATGTGATTCGCTGAAAAAATACCTTAATAAGTTAATATGGATCCCTCTCCTAATATCCACTCTTGGCAGGCAAGACCACAAATTTTCTTATGATTGGTACAAAGCTCAGAATTTTTATCGATTGGCCAAGCATATCTCTACACGAAAGTATTTCTACTGTTTGTATACTCACCCAAATGATATTGGAATTCAATTCTATAATAGATATGCTAATCAAATGTTAATTGTTAACGTATTAGTGAAATGCATAGTAATTGGCTCAACACTAAAAAGTATATAATTTGACAGTAACATTTAGCGTTAATCTTTTTTGACTCATGTTAAGGGAGCTTCTATGTACGATATGTTTCATTCTATAAATACAGTATATAGTTGATTATACTCCCTCTGTTTTCACAAAAAATGTCATTTTGACCAATTACACACAAATTAAGAAAAACTTGAATTATATCTAATAGAAAATGTTTTGGGTTAAAGGTAAATTACAAAATTTGATATTAAAAATCACATTGGAAATATAAAGTGACAGTCTTTGTGAAACAAAGAAAATACTCCAAAATG
>NC_025693.1:1149363-1153647 GCF_000633955.1 Camelina sativa
GTTTTGGGTTAAAGGTAAATTACAAAATTTGATATTAAAAATCACATTGGAAATATAAAGTGACAGTCTTTGTGAAACAAAGAAAATACTCCAAAATGACACTCTTTGTGAAACAGAAGGAGTACATTTTAACAAATCAAAATTAGTTAATTTGTTTTTTTTTCGATAGCAAAATTAGTTCATATATATATAATTTGCCACCACGCGCGTACTTTGAAACAAGATCCGATAGATCATTTTTCTCATATAACAATTTCCAATAAATTGTTTTTCTGGTCATTGGGTATATTGCTTAATTCTAGAATTTCTTATTTCATAAATCTGTTTACGTTCACAATGCTTGATAAAATCTCTTTACATGCACTACTTAGGATGTCCTGGTTTATTTGCATTTACAGATTACAATTTGACAGTAACCATATGTTGTTAAAGTGACTTGAAATCTCTGAAGACGTCTGCAAAAATGTAAAAGACTGTGTAAGGCGTACAAGGCTTTTACTGGGCTTTTGTAGAGATCGACTCAAGGCAACTTAGGGTTAGGGTTTGGCGGTGTAGGCGGCGCAGCCGCCTGTATGGTGTAATAGATTCTAGAAGATTCACAAGATCTTTTATTTTCAATTGTATCGGGTTTTTGAGGCCTATATAAAGAGACTAGAGGTTTGTAAGGTTGTTCATCAGATTAATAATATAAACCCTAGACAAAGGGTATCTGCCTCAAAGAACACTCTGTTTTATCTTTTCAAAGTCTTTCTTATTCTGTTTGTGTTCATCCAAATTCACAACAACTGGTATCAGAGCGCCAGGTTCAATGACGAGTTCCGAGAAGTTTGAGGTTCCACGTTTCAATGGAACAGGAAACTTCTGTATCTATCAGACCCGGGTGAAGGACATGCTGAATCAGCAAGGGATGAAGAAAGCTTTGTTATACACAAAGCCAGAAGCGAGCTCGCAGGATGACTGGGATGAGATGAGGGAGAAGGCGGGTTCAATGATACGAACATGTCTTGGAGATGAAGTCGTGCATCAGGTTCTAGATCTCAGATATTCAAAAGAGATCTGGGATAAGCTAGAAAAGATGTACATGTCGAAGTCCCCATCTAGCAATCTATACCTGAAGCAGAGGCTGTATTGGTTTAAGATGGCTGAAGGAGCAAATCTGGTCCAGCATATTAACCAATTCAACCAGATCGCTGGAGATCTAGGGCGTGTGGGTGTTATAGTCGAGGACGAGGATAAGGCCATGCTGCTGTTGTGTTCTTTGACTCCTGTATATGAGACGTTGGTGACTGCACTATTGGCTGACAAAGAGACGATAAGTCTGCAGTCGGCTACAGACTCGCTGCTTGGACATCATAACCGACGCCAACAGCATGGTGGTGGTAGCAGTGACAACCCTCAAGGTGATGGACTATATGTGAGTATAACTCTGGGTACCGGAGTACAGAAGAACAAGGGAAAGCAGGGAGGTGGCAAGATGAAGAAGATAATCTGTTATAAGTGTCAGAAATAAGGACACTATATAAGAGAGATTGTCCCCTGAACAAGGAGCAGAACAAGACAGAAGGTTCATCTAATTCTGTGAATGTGGATGCAGTGAAGGTCGAGTTCGAGTTGCTTGCAGTGACTACAAGCAATCACACAGATTCTTGGATATTGGATACAGGCTGTTCATTCCACATGACTTCAAACAAGCATTGGTTTGACACGTATCAGGCTGGAAATTTTGGAACTGTTCAAATGGCTGACGATAGAAGCTGCAGTGTTGTTGGTATTGGACAGATCAAATTTTGGATGCATGATGGCACTTTCAGGATTTTGACTGAAGTGAGGCATCTTCCAGCAGTGAAGAAGAATCTGATATCTCTTGGTACACTTCACAGGGACGGATTCAGGTTCGTAACTGATGATGATAACTGTGTGAAAGTACGTAAAGGAGATATGGTGTTGATGAAGGGTCAGCTCACAGCAGGGAGTGTTTATCGTTTACTTGGAAACGTGGCTGTAGGTGGAGATGCAGCCGTGGTAACTGAATCATATAACACAGCTCTATGGCATATGCGGTTGGGGCATATTGGAGAGCATGGTTTGTCTGAACTTCACAAGAGAGGTCTTCTGGATGGTTTGAAAAATTGTAAGATGGAGTTTTTTAGGTACTGCGTGATGGGGAAGAAGTGCAAGGCATCTTTCAAGACAGGTCTACACACCACAAAGAGTCTTTTAGACTATGTGCATTTTGATGTGTGGGGGCCTACACAAGAACATTCATTAGGAGGAAGCAGATACTATGTCATCTTTATAGATGATTTTTCTAAGAAGGTTTGGGTTTACTTCATGAGGCAGAAATCTAAAGTTTTTGAGAAATTTAAGATTTGGAAGGCTGAAGTGGAAAACCAAACAGGGAGGAAGATGAAGTATCTAAGGTCTGATAATGGTACATAGTATACAAATGGAGAGTTTCAGAAGTTGTGTGAGGAGCAGGGTATTCAGAGGCACTTTACAGTGCGGAAAACACCACAACAGAACGGTGTAAGTGAAAGGATGAATCGTTCTATTGTAGAGAAAGCAAGGTGTTTGCAGTTGAATGCAGGACTCCCGAAGATCTTCTGGGCTGAAGCCGTATACATGGCGGTCTACCTCATCAATAGATTGCCAAGGGTTTCTTTAGAAGGAAAGGTTGTTGAATAGGTATGGACTGGGGTAGACATTGATCTATCAAACTTGAGAATCTTTGGATGTCCAGCTTATGTGTTAGTTCCCAACAACGAAAGGTCAAAGTTGGATTCGAAGTCCAAGAAGTGCGTTTTTCTGGGATTTGAGAAAGGCGTGAAAGGTTTCAAGTTATGGGATCCTGAGGCTAAGAAAAGAGTGATCAGCCGAGATGTGGTGTTTGATGAGCAGTACATGCTGTTGTAGGCGAGTTCAGAACGAGTTCCTGTGACCATTGAGGCTAATACTGGTTCAGAGATAGCGGAGGATGAAGAGGAGTCTAGTGAAGCTAGACCAGCAGCGGAAGCAGATGAGCATTCTCCTGAGGTGGAGCAGTCTCCTAAGGTGGGGAAGAAGGATAATCAAATACGTACAGAGGGGAGTTTGGCTGCAACCAAGGAAAAGCATGTAGTGAAGGCACCTGTCAGATATGGGTATGAAGATATGGCTAGCTATGCTCTGATGATTGGTACAGATGATCCATCAAGTTTTCGTGAAGCTATTAACAGTCCTGAAAAGGAAGAATGTATTGCTGCTATGACAGAGGAGACAGTTAGTCTGAACAAGAATCAGACATGGGAGCTTACAACACTTCCAAAGGGGAAGAAAGCATTTGGTTGCAAGTGGGTCTTCAAGAGGAAAACAAGAGTCTCTGAGAAGGAAGTTGTGATTTTCAAGGCAAGACTAGTAGCGAAAGGGTACTCACAGAGGGCAGGGGTTGATTATGACGAGATTTTCTCCCCTGTAGTTCGACACACGTCCATCCGTGTTGTGTTGGGACTGGTAGCTTGCTGGGATTTGCATCTTGAGCAGATGGATGTGAAGACAGCGTTTCTCCATGGGAATTTGGAGGAAGAGATCTATATGGAGCAACCTGAAGGGTTTGTCAAGTCTGGAGAGGAGAAGCTTGTATGCAGACTGAAAAGATCTTTATACGGGCTGAAGCAGGCTCCTAGACAGTGGTACAAACGTTTTGATACTTACATGTTACAGATAAAGTACCTGAGATGTGAGTATGATTGTTGTGTTTATGTGAAGAACGTTGGTAATAATTCTCCCATATTTTTGCTGTTGTATGTTGATGAAATGCTCATTGCTGGAAGAAATATGGATGATATTGTTGAGTTGAAAGGGCTAGTGGGAGAAGAGTTTGAGATGAAGGATCTTGGTGCTGCAAAGAAGATTATTGGGATGGAGATTCGCAGTGATAGGAGTTCTTAGAGATTGTGGTTATCTCAAAGAAGCTACATAGAGAAGATACTTGAAAGGTTTGACATGAAGAATGCAAAACATGTGTCTACTCCTCTGGCGAATCACTTCAAGCTCTCAGCACGTCAGTGCCCTATTTCTGATGAGGAGATCAGAAACATGGCACAAGTTCCTTATGCTAGTGCAGTTGGTTGTCTGATGTATGCGATGGT
This sequence comes from Camelina sativa, assembly GCF_000633955.1. Taxonomy (NCBI): domain Eukaryota; kingdom Viridiplantae; phylum Streptophyta; class Magnoliopsida; order Brassicales; family Brassicaceae; genus Camelina; species Camelina sativa. The sequence goes on from NC_025693.1 coordinate 1,153,491, forward strand.
TTGCACAAGACCAGATTTGGCTCAAGCTGTTAGTCAAATCAGTAAGTACATGTCTAAACCTGGGAGGGAGCACTGGAATGCAGTGAAATGGATTCTCAGGTATTTGAAGGGTACTACAGATCGTGGTCTCATGTTTGGAGGACATGAGTGCAAGGCA
>NC_025693.1:1155800-1163563 GCF_000633955.1 Camelina sativa
CAAAGAATCAAGTGTATCATGGTAGGACAAAGCACATTGAGGTAAGATATCACAAGATCAGAGAGTTATCAGTTTCTGGTGTGATTTTACTGCAGAAGGTGCACACGTCTGAGAATGCAGCTGATATGTTGACCAAGCCAGTCACCATGGAGAAGTTCAAGCACTGCTTGGATTTGCTCCAGGTCTTTCATTGCTAGATGAAGACAAAAGGTTCCCCCAAAAGCTAACAAGGAGTTGAAGTTGAAGTCAATGAGATTTTGTCGTCAAGGTGGAGTTTGTTGTTAAAGTGACTTGAAATCTCTGAAGACATCTACAAAGATGTAAAAGACTGTGTAAGACGTACAAAGCTTTTACTGGGCTTTTACTAGGCTTTTGTAGAGACCGACTCAAGGCAACTTAGGGTTAGGGTTTTGGGGGTGTAGGCGGCTACGGTGTAATAGATTCTAGAAGATTCACAAGATCTTTTATTTCCTATTGTATCGGGTTTTTGAGCCTATATAAAGAAACTAGGGGTTTATAAGGTTGTTCATCAGATTAATAATATAAACCCTAGACAAAGGGTATTTGCCTCGAAAGAACACTCTATTTTATCTTTTCAAAGTCTTTCGTTTGTGTTCATCTGAATTCACAACACCATACAGTTAACAAACGGCTATTGGACTCTTGCAATTAGAGATTACAATTTGAACACATACCTCTTGCTAGAAAATATTGCTATATATATTTAAAAATACTCCTATGTCTTTTTTCTTTAAAAAAAAAAAAAAAATCTTTGTAAATTCAAGAAACTATTTTTGCCGCCAAAATTAGAGAGGAGAAAGAGTTCTTTGGGACAATGGGCAAACCAATTGTGTTATGTATTTTGTCTTTAAGAATGATTGGTCATTTTACAGACCTTATCTTCTATATTTCTATTTTCATTCGTGTGAAAGCAAAATAAAATCTCAAAACAGTTTCTCTATATACATTGTAAGACACACACACTTCACTGTTTAGATTCTTTTGGTGATCTGCTCTCTTCTTCATCCTTAGAATCAATCAAACGAAGTGAATCAAGACTGCAAAAAACAAGAAACAAAAGGTTCTATTGATCCACTATAACAGTCTCAAAGATAGCAAAAAAAAATGACAAAAGAAGATAGATTAAAAGAACCTGCAATTCTGTGGGACGTTCCAGGTGAAACCAGAGGATTGGTTAAGATGAAGTGGTAAAGACATGTAATCTCTCCAGTCCTGAAGCATGATTCTAAGATCATGAAGCTTACTCTCCAAGCCAAAGCAGCAATTCGCATGCATTGTACAAACAAGATTCAAATCTTTGCTTGGTTCACAGAATCCACCGAAATAAGCTGTGTTCAAGAACCTAATCCTAAGCCTGATTTTCCAAATGAAAGAATCTGCCTTGATGAAGTTCAGAACATCCTGGTCGTGGTATTTAGGGTACTTGATCCTTGCATCATACCAGTACTTGTAGAATCGTATCGTTCGGTTACTTGATCTCACAAAGTTAAATCCTCCATTTGGTCTATTCCTTAGATCGTTCGCCTTTCCTATGTAATGGTCACAAGCAATCTGGAAATCAGCATCTTTGTAAAACCGTGGAAAAGGGTTCCTGAACCACATCACATCAGCATCCTGTAAACACACAAAACTCATAAAATCACTCAACAGAACAACAAAAACAAGTTCTTGTTTTCAGTTTTGCCAAGAAATTAAACATACCGTGAAAACAAAGTTGTAACCCATCTCAAGAACAGTACGAAGGAAATCGATTCTTCTCCACATCATTTTCAAGTAAGAACGAGTCATGAAGTAAGCCTCGCCACCAGAGAAATCAACACCTTCTGTTTCAAGTCTGAAACAATGCTTATGGAACTCTTTGCAACGTGAATACGCTTTAGCATCCAATGCAATGATCACCAAGTGTTTCAAAAGCTTCTTTGTTCCTTTCCCGATTCTAAAACTCTCGAAGAAGAGATCGATCACAGATCCTGGAGCTGCCCAAGCTTCATTCAAAGTTGTCAATATCACTGTACGATCTTTCATTGCAGCTCTACGCAGTACATCTTCTAGCTTAGGTTCCTTAACTTCCTCCTAAGTAATCAAAACCAAGAATCAGAATACAGAACACAATCAAATCAAGATGAACTTGAAACCAAAATCGAATCCAAATCGAATCCCTAAATCGAACTCTAGTTAAGTCAAAGATCGAACACCAAATATAGAAACGAAGTGGGGAAGAACACTCACCGGAGGCGAAGCCGAAGAAGAAGAATCATTGAGAGAGGGAGAAATGCGAGAGAGCGTCGAAGAGGAAGAGCCATGGGGGACGGTGTTGAGTGAAACAGAGGTTCTGTAGAGGACGAAGCAAAAGAAGACGACGGAAAGTAAAAGAACGGCTCGGAGTACATTGGCGGAGGAGCACGGTGGCATTACGACGGAAGCTGCGGTGGCGGTGGAGGAAGAACGATTCTCATCGTCGCCGTTGAGTCTCTCCGTCTTGGACTTGGAGCTGAAACGGTTCGATAGATTCATCATCTTCGTCGACACTGACGACGTTGGTCATCGTCGAGGCGGTTATAAAGGTTGTTTCAATTTTTATTTTTTTTCTTTTTGAGTTTTTTTTTTTCGTTTTTACAATTTTGTGTAGAGAGAAACGGTTACAACTTTAATTCAAAAAAATAATAATAATATTGACTGAATAATAATGATAAACTCTTCTAAATTATCTATACCGTAGGATTGGTGGGTCAAAATAATATATACCGTCAGATCTTGAAACTAAAACGCTGCGTTTAAATGACTTTATTTTCCAAAAATCAAAACGCAGCGTTTATTGGAAATTATTTTCTCTACCGTAGGATTGTGTTTTGAGAAAACAAGAAACATTCTTTACCGTAGGATCTTGATAATCAAACGCTGCGTTTTAATGATTTTATGCTTTAAAGACGAAAACGCTGCCTTTGGATCTGTTTGTGTTCATTGTCGGTTGGATTCATAAATATATTTTTCAAGATTTCTAATAAACTTTGAATCTCTCGAAAAACATAAAAATCCTAGTTTCAAAAAAAAACACATCCGAATAGTTTTCACTGAACCTACTAATCTAATAAGAACAAATATTTTTGCTTACTTTAATTTAACTACCGAGGAGAGAAATCGAGAGATTAAGATTAAGATCAATCTTTGAAGAACCGAAGCAATCTTTGGAGATGAATGGTGCAGAACAAGTTGAGACTGCTGCTTCACTCGTCTCGCTCACTGTTGATCCGTTGCTTCTCCACTGATGATGATGATTCAACGACAGAGACAACGACAAATCTTCTTCTTCTTCTTCTCCTTCTTCCTGTTCTTGCTCTTGGTCCCGCCACTCCTCTGTTTCCTAAAAGAACCGCAAGACGAGATTAGTTACTAAACCTGATTAGAATCGGTTTGGATTTTACCTCGGTTTCAATCATACCGGTTTAATAGATACTCAAAAACCAAGCCTTTAAATCCATTCCAAACCAATGAGATCATCATGATACTTAAACCGGACAAATTCGTATAAATCAGACCGGTTAGGAGTCTAAACCGGATTAGATTTGGTTTGGCATTGACCCTCTAAAAATTAAATAATATTTTTACAAAAACTCTGTTGACAAAAAAAGAAAGAGAAGAGATAATGAACCTTGGGGAGGAGGTGATGTGATGGAAACGTCGTCGTATCTGTCGTCTTGTTGAAGATGGGAAGAAAGTCATGATCATCAACATCATGATAACCAGAGTCTGAAGTCGTCTGCTCTGCTCTTCGTCGTCCTCCTCCTCCTCTGCTGCTGCACCACCAGTAAAGGACAATTCAAATAAAGACAAACAAAAAGTATATTATGATACTGAAATGAAATTAAAAGAAAATGAACTTGTCAGAAAACAATAAATAAATAAATAAATGAATAAAAATACCTAAGAGGAAGAAGAGAAGGAGAATGTGAAGAAAGAGGAAAAGAGTGAAAACCCAAAAGACAATCATTCCTTGAGTGTAAAGACAAGTGATCTTCTTCACTGTCTTGTCTTCTTCTTCTTCTTCTTATTGAAGATGATGATGAGCTTTCTTCTTCTGCCAACCCCAAAAATAAATAATAAATGAGACACCATCATATTAATGAATATTCTCTTCTTCTCCTGTTCTTCTACTCTCTTATCTCTCTCTCTTTTTAAAAAAAAAAAATAAGTAAAAAATATATATGTATTTATGACAATTGTCTTATGAATCATGACACTAGACCAATAGTACATACTACAAACAGATACAGTAAAATAATTAAATTCCATCCCATTATTATTATTATTTTGTTTTGATGTTAACAGTTCAAATTAATATTCAACGGTCCCATTCTTTTCCCAAATTCATCATTTCACTACTTTTTTCTTCTCCCTTCTGATAAAATTTACACAAACGAAATAAATTTTTGTAAAAAAATTATTACCTGGTTTCCCCAAAGTGAGTCTAGATCCTCTATACATCTGGTTAATATTATGATCAAAACAATCATATAAAAGTGATTTAATATTATGAATTAAGTTAGGGAAAAAAAAGAGAAACTTGATGATGTTTGGTAAAGTTAAAAAAAAACCTGAAGATGGCTTTTGACATGTGAAATGGTGAGTCCCTTCACGTCCATCATCTTAAGAACAAGTTTTGGCGTTGCTCCTGTTTCATCATACCCAACCAAAAAAAAAAAACAAATATCAAAAAAAAGGTGACTATGATGATTCCTTCTTTATGGATGGATTACTTTTTTACATGAAAAAACAAACAAACCAAAAAAAATCCAAACTTTATAATATGTATATCTGAATGAAACAAAATAGCAAAAGCGTGTTTTGGATTCAATAACTTGACGACCATGATAAACAAATGAGAAATTTTCAAACTTTTTTTTATATAGAGAACAACAATCTAGAGAAAAATCCAAACTTTAGGATAAGACTGAAACAAAAGTGTAAAGACTTGCTTCAAAAAAAACTGATTCTTTATGATTATGAAGACGATGATATGATGATGAGACAGTTCATGATATAAAAATCGTAACTTTATGACATGAATCAAACAGAAGTAACGAAAGTTTTGATTTTTGTTCGAAAACTTACGGTATTGACCACCGAGCATCTCGACGGCGTTAACGAAACAACGGTGAAGATCAGGCGTCCATCTAAGACGAGGAACCGGAGACCGTACGTAAGGCCTTACACCACCGCCACCGCCACCGTTACCCTTAAATCCAACGCCGGTAACGTTTCCGTTACCGTTTCTCCCACCACATCTACCCATTTTTCAGACCCAAAGCTAAAAACCCCAAGAAACAAAAAAACAAAAGCTTTTTTTTTTTTTTTTGTTGGTTCTGTGGAGAGAAGAGAAGAGTAAGAGAAGAGAGGATTTGAGGTAAGAGGTGTGAGGTTTTGGGATTATAAAAGAAGAGCAAGTCCCTTTTTTTTTTATTTTGTGTGTTTCTGATTTTGTTTTTTTGTTGGAGGTTTCTAAAACATGACTGTCTCTTTTTCCATCTATTCTCTTTGTCTCTTTTGGATTCACTCATACTTATAAAACCTCTCTCTATACATATATTAGTATTTTTTTGCATAATTCCAACATTTTTATTTTAGAGATAAGTTTTCATTCATTTTTTTCTCCCGGATATTCCCATTTTAGTTAGTTGTGTTTAATTTGGATTTATATTGATTTTTTTGTTTGGGTTTAGAGCTAAAAAGTGTAATTAGCAAAGCTAAATATCAGTTTTAAGAGTTTAGTTTTTAATCAGAGATATAATAGTTTACGTACGGTTTTGGTTTTATTACCAAATTGTGTTTAATGATGTAAGTAAAACACTACAAGAAAACAATCAATTTGCTAGGAATATTTGCGAAGGAAATTATCTCTCGCAAATTTGCCTTAGAATTGCGAGACATTTGCTACAAACTTTAAATCCATAGCAAATTCCTCGCAAATTTGCGATGGGATGTGTCCTCGCAAATCCGCTGCAAATTTGCGAGGGATATACGAGAGATTTGTAAGGACATTAATATTCCTCGCATATCCATCGCAATATTGCGACAGCTTTGCGAAGATAAAATCTATAGCAAATTTGCGAGGGATATACGATGGAATTAAAAGTGTCATCGCAAATTCATAGCAAATTGAAAAAAAAATTATAAAAAAATTATAAAATATAATAAAAATGATTTTTAGAACCATTTGCTACAGTCACTCGCAATTATCTTGCAAAATTTCTGTAAAACATCCAAAAAAATTTTATTTACTTTTAAAACATGTTAAATAATAAACATTGGCAGTATTCTTTTTATGTAAATCTATGGATTTTAAAATTTGTTAGCAAAAAGTATGATAATTATTGGATTGTTTTCTTTTAAAAACAAAACAAACTTAAGTGGTAATAATGTTTTAAAAGGAGTTATATGGATTTTATTAACTTAAGAAAATGAAAATTTCCCATTGGTTAATCCATAGAGACAAGGATTGCACTTTAATAACATCATCCACCGTTGATAAGCTTAGATCCAACGGACCAAATCTACTCCTTCTTTTTCACTTCTTCTTCTTCTTCTCCTTTTTGGTCTCATTTCTTCTCGTTGGTCTCCTTCTCCAGATCTCATGAATCAGTTAAGCCATTCACCATTATCCCTTCTCATTCCACAATTCTCGAAGCTCCATCTGCAACCTTCCGCCATTCAACGCCACCACATCTCGAAGTTCCCGTCGTCGTTCATTGGAACAAATATCGAACGCTGTTCACCACCACCACAGCTCGAAGTTCTCGCCGTCGTTCACCACTACATATCAAAAGTTCACCACCGTTGCATCTCATCCTCCGTCGTTGCGTCTCATATTATAAGCCGTCGCATCTCATATCCTCTGCTGCTGCCTCTTCTCTCTGCCACCATATTCCCGATCTCCCTTTGCCATCATATCTTCTGGCGCTATTCACCTTCGCCTCCGCCGCGAACCACAATCATCGACAATACATAATATATGTCTATACAAATCTGTATTTTTTTTAATTAATTTTTAATAAAAGAAATCATTATTTATTCAATAAAGAAAAATCATTATTTTCTTTATTTTGGTAACATTATCAACTTTTAAATAGATTAACGTAGTTTCTTAAAGATTATTAATTATATTTTTTTATAATTATTTATGGTCCCTCACAAATCCATAGCATGAATATAATTTTTTTTTTGGAACAACAAATATATAATTATTTTTAAAAATGTCGCAAATCTATAGCAATTTTTGCGAGGAATGTACTAGACATATTTTGCGAGGGATATGTTACGGAAGATTTTCCTCGCAAATTTTGCGAGGGATTTACGAGATTTTTAATTTGCGAGAAGCGATTTGCGAGGGATTATCTTTCTTCGCAAATCCCTTGTTATAGGCTATTTGCGAGAGAATCGCTAGGAAACCTTCTCTCGCAAATAGCTTGTTTTCTTGTAGTGAAAGCTCCAATAGAAGAGACAATTATTATATTGTTTTGTTTTGTTTATGAAATTAATTCCATGGCATACGTGACGGTTTGATGATACGTGAATTAGTATATCGTAAAGTCAAAAAAATTCATAATCTGATTATGGTTTGTGGTTGGGTCGTCACTTATCTAGACAATTTAGAGTAGCAAATAAACAAGAATTAAAGATCAACAAGAGAGAGAGAGAGAGGGAGGTGTGACATGTGTTTTTGACCTATATGTATGCAAACAAATGAT
>NC_025693.1:1164277-1174937 GCF_000633955.1 Camelina sativa
ATTATTTATCTTAAATATTTTTCCTTAAATATAAGATAATCATTGCATATCAACAACGTACCAGAGATCTACACAAGGCTATATATAATATTCACACAACTTGCATGTAAAACAATTAAACACCTTTGTTTGATTGAAAGAAAACAAATTTTCTTTAATTTATAACACAAGAAATTACATTATAGGGATATGGGATTTACCCAAATGAAGAAGTTTCCTCTAATTTTTAACTTTCTCTCTTTTTCACCACAGCTAGGTTTTACTTAAGGCCAAAATGAATTAAATTTAAATTTAAATTAAAAATAGCCCAAGTGCTTAGCTTTGACCATAGCATAATTATTGTTTCTATTTTTTTTTTTCTCATTTCTGTTTTTTATTTTGTAGGGTTTCGTGTTAAACTTTCTGATTTCAATAAATCAACAAATTTTACAATGGTCCTTCGTTATGTCTTTTGGACCACCGTTTTGACTTCATTCCCCCTAGCTAATTCCCTTACTCATTTTTTTTCTCCAATTTGATTTCCCATTTATATATTTTTTTTCTCTTCCCTCTTAAGTAATACTAATAAGAATTATTTATTTTACCCAAAGTATATATCTTTTGTCCCCATTCTCTGGCTCTATGTGTCTAACACCTTTTCTTCTTATTTTTTTTCATCGTTGCTTTGGAATACATCGAAGACGAATCAAAACCATCATATCCCCTATATGGTAGCCGACAATAATTACTGATTTCTCCAATTTTTCTAACCATGGGTTCAATACTTCAATATAAATGAAATTATATTATTTTATTGTGGACAGATTTTAAAATCAGACGTAATCAAAAATTATACTACTATGCTTTGCCTTTCTTCTCATTCATGCACATTCTCTATATTATTATAAAAGCGTGGAATGATCTGCGTATATGCCAAAATTAGCTTTAATGATTTAAGAGAATTTTAAACAATGGTTTTGAGAAAAAGTTTAGTGGTCGATTAGACGGTAACTAAAATATAATTATTTAATCATCAGCTTTGTCAAAGACACACGAGTTGCGTATGTTATCTATAATATTGACTAGACGAATGATACAAAAAGCTACCTAGGTCATATCATTGATCAAAGTAATTACATTCCAAGAAGGCGTTTTATTAGTGAAACATTGTTATAATCAAGTATAACTTTTCATCAAACACTACTTTATTTTTTGCTTAACTACTGTGATAAAAATCATACAGTATAGCCTAGTATTAGTTTGATATTTTCAAATTGGGGATCAATTGTAAAAATTGCTATTAAAAACAGAATTCCATGGATGGATAAAAAGTCTAAGCGAATGTTCAAGTGCCAAAATTGTTAGTACTATATATAATATATTATTCGGTGATAAATAAATGAGAAGAAAAAAAAATATGAAAGGAAATGATAAATAAATACATTAAATGAGCCTGGCAGAGACAAATAGCTCCAAGAGAAATTGAATGAGTAATTGACTGTGGAGAAGGTCCATGATTCATGGCTTTTACCACAATCAAAAACATTCAATAATTCTCTTTGTTTTTTTAAAAAAAATATTATTATAAAACTTTGTACACACATATATGTAAGATAATGTAACCCAACTGGCTTTTGGACTATAAAACCATAACATTCTCTTTTTTTTCTTGTGAGTGGAAAAAATTTGGAAATCTTACCAAACCATATACAATACTAGTATAGATTTGACTATTGTTAATTATTTTTTTATTGGGTCAATTTTTCTCACACATTGATTGAATTCAATCATAGAACAAGGCAAATTCTTTACGATGATTAAAAAAAGTAATATAAAAAGGTGTAATCCACATGAAACACCTAGAGAGAACATAGAAGAATTAGCTTTTCACACCTATAGAATAACACACAAAACAAAAGTGAAAGAGAGTTGTTTAAAAGTGTGTGATTTGGGAATGGTTGGGCCACAATAACACAACTAATAAACGTAATGGATAGAAATAGACATGCATGGTTATGTGAAAAGGTTTAGATTGGTGAGTGCATAATTATTGGAAGTAGGACCAAACAACTCTTTGACTTTTCATCCTTAACGATTGGAATTAGATTTGATATGTTTTCTTCTTACCATAACCTCTTCCATTCTTTTCTTATCCACGTAGATGGGATCTTCCATTGAAGTGTATATAATTTGGTTCTGTAAGCAATTTATTTGAGCTTTTTCATTTGACAAAAGAATCCTTTCGATCTCATAAGTTTTCTTCATTATCAAAGATTAAAGTTTGGAAAACCAAACAAAAAGATGAGTTTTGCATCTTATTTTTTTTGGGGAAACCCCTCACCAGAGTTAACAAGAGAGAAAAAACAAAAAAGAAGATAAGAGAATCTTGAACATTCACATCTGAAAATGTAGCAACAATTTTTTTTCATCACTAACAAGAAGAAAAAGATTGAAAAAGCAGAGCCCCAACTTCTTCACAGTTCCAGAGAATCCCTGTCCAAATATATTTCAGAGTGTGAATTAGGACTCAGAAGAATGAGAATAAAGGATCAAATCAGAAGAAACAAAATCATTGAAATGTTGAGAATCTTAGACAAAAATACATTTAGCGGTCTGTCTTTAGAACAGAGAGACACTCATTGGTGTCAAATCATATTGGCAATATACAATGAACAAGTAGTGAGCACATAAGAACGATATGAAAAAGGAAAGAAACACACAAGCATGCAAGAATACTCAATGGCAAGTGAGAACTAGAAGGTCCAAGGGAATCTTTTCTGTAGCTGTTGTGACATAAATATCTGTATATAAATATCCACCAGATCAACAAGTGTATCTCTTGCAGAATCAATAAAGCAGAAGATGTTCAGGCACAGGTAAGTTAGTAGTTGGTGCTGTAATTTTGCAATACTTCTTAAGGATTTACAAGTAACACAAAGTGACTGTACCTATTCTTAGCCCATGAATATCTGAGACACAATTTACAAGTTCACTAAAGATATAGATCTAGCATAAGAATTCAAAGCCTAGAAGAGTGAGAACATAAATCGAACAAAAAAGACATACTAACGAATTGAGTTATGTCTAGTTAATCAGTGACACACTGCTGTATCCTTTTAAGGGTCTGTAACACAACGTGACGACTATAACAAATGCTAACCATGATATCTGAGACACAATTTACAAGTTCATAGAACATAAAACAAGCAAAATAAGTTGTACACATAAAAGATTATATAGTCTAACGAATTGAACTATGTCCTGTTAACCAGTGTGAAACACACTTAAATCCTCTTATTAATAAACAAGTAGCTAGAGGTTTCAGGAAACTAGTGCTATACTGAGTACTTATAAGACTAATTTATTAAGCTGTGAATGAGAGAAGGAAACAACAGGAACTCTTTCAAGACTAATGAAACAAAATCTGCAGACAAACTTAGTCAATGATGGAATTATCCTTATCCAAACTTCAGATATCATAGAGATGGTTTCCAAAAACAAGTAAAAGTCCAGACATTTTTCCCTATAACATGATTGATACAGCACGATTGTTCAAGAAATAGAATCCAAATGTGGTCAATGTTGTTCACACGAGAGGCAAAACTGGAGCAATCACAGTAGGAAAATGGAGAAATTATAATTCAAAACCAAGATAATGCATTACCAATCTCATTTATCCCCAATGGAAACCCTAAATCGAACATGTTGCAGAGGACACAAACCAATCGAATCGAGCATACAAAAACATACACACAAGTTTCCGATTAAAGCAAAAGCCAGCAAGAGCTATATAGACTCACCTGAAATCTGGAATCGGCAAATCGGAGAAGGAATCGAATCGAATCGAGGGGCTAAGCATTAGCAGTTTTAGGGAGAAGAGGGACACCGCTCCCTTGTACTTTATTCTTTTTAGCCAAAGCTTCTTCCTCACGGATCTTCTTCATCGCGAGCATCCTCTCCATGACAAGCTCGTACTCGCACTTCTCGTAAACGTGACGCTCGTCTTCGCATTTCCACGGGAGGAAAAACTCAGCCTGACGACACTTGTTGAGAGGAATCAACAGATGAGCGCACTGATCTCTTGAACCCAGCGGTATTTTAGCTGCAGACATCTCTTCCTGCGTTGCGATCATCTTCTTCGATGAACCTGGAACCTCCATTTTTTTCTTTTCTCGATCCCCAAACCTTCAAACAAACAACAATACTCTGATTCTTTTCACTTTCTCCGATTTGATCTGACCCGGAGATAGTCAGATTCTTTTGTTCCGGGTCATTTTAAATGGGCTCATTTGATTTGAAAAGCCCATTTGATTTACTTGTATAGTTTCTCTTTATTTAGTATTCCGACCCTGGATTGTGTGTAATATTGCAAATGCGACTTGAACTTTTTTAATTTCAAAGAAAAAGTACACAATGTTCTGGTAGAGATACTGGACAGTCACAGAACAGATACAGACAGTTACAGTTGAAGGAAGCAAGCTTTGTATGTAATGAAAGGAGAGAAAAAAAAAAGACAACAACATTACTACGAAGCTTTCTTCTGCTTATACCTAGCAGCAGAGAAGTAGTAAACCGCCATGTTCACAAGGCTAAGACCAGCCAAAAGCCAGAAGAAGTAATCCAGATGACCTGAATTGAGATTATCTGAAATCCAACCTTGTTGGCCATTCATTGTTGTGAAGTAAGTCACGAGTGTGAGGATCAACGAGCTCAAGTAGTTCCCAAGAGCATTGGTCAATAGAGCCAAGGCACTGCACAAGCTTCTCATTGCGTCTGGAGATTGGTCGTAGAAGAATTCTAGCTGACCGATGAAGTAGAACACTTCACCTGCACCGAGAATGAAGTACTGCGGGATCTGCCATAAGACGGATATCGGAACCGGGGCTCCAGACTCGACTAGTCCGAGGTCGTTGGCCATGTGGAGACGGATGATTTCGACAACGGCTGCAGCTGCCATACAGAGAACAGAGACAAATAGACCGATTCCCATTCGTTGTATCTCGGTGAATCCTTTGTCTACTCCTGTGAACCGTCTTGCAAAAGGAACGATGAACCGGTCGTAGAGAGGAACCCAGATGATAACACTAGCTGTGTCGAATGTCCCGAGTGCTGCTGGAGGAAGCTGGAAAGATCCAATTTTGCAGTTCATGGCACGGCCTTGTTGAACAAACATTGTTGACATTTGTGCGTATACAGCTGAGAATATGATCCCGGATACCCAGATTGGGAACATTCGAATCAGAATCTTAAGTTCTTCAACTTGCGTTACAGTGCATAGTCTCCACGAGTTGGAAAAATCTCCAGACTTTAACTCTTCTTCTGAGATAACAGCGGCTTTGTCAAGATACCTGCATCATATCGGTGACCTTGTCAAACCAAACAAAGCTATACGTTCCTCGAAAGTTAATGAAGCGGATTAATATTTTTTTACTTGCTATCATTGGTATGCTCGATCTTTCTACTTCCAGCAATAGCAGAGCTCTTGTCTTGTGTTTCATACAGAAGCGTGGGGTCTTCAGGGACTTTGACAGAAGATTTCCGGAATGAAGCAACCACGACTTGTGAAATCCGAGTTATAGGACTTCCTCCAGGCTTCTGAAACCTATAAAGTGGTGTGCCAAAGAAGAAACTTGCAATGGCGAGTCCCATGAACACGGTTGGTATCCCAAAACCTAAACCCCACCCGCGATTCTCTTGAATCCAAACTAGAAGACTAGATGACACAAGTGCTCCAATATTGATTGAAAAGTAAAACCAGTTGAAGAAGGAAGCTTTTCTAACACGTTCACGCGAGTCCGTGTCATCAAACTGATCTGCACCAAAGGATGAGACACACGGTTTGATACCTCCAGTGCCGAGAGCGATCAGGTAAAGCCCGCCAAAAAACATTGCATACTGAGCTGGCGTTGCTGATGGACAAAAATCACCAATGCATTCCGCTGGCTTCAATGCTGGAACTGAAGCTGAAAGAGTAAGCGCCGACATCCCCTAAACGAAAACAAAACCAATCAGTAACCAGAGCAAACAAACCAAAACATGATACTTTAAATCAATTCTGAAACCATTAAAGTAGGATTTCAATACATGCTTACTAACTACTCTCTAGACTCTTAACCAACATACAGAGCTATGATATGCTCAAATCAGTTCTAGGGTGGACATAGTAAGTCGATTGTGAAATCAGTAAACTAGGATAGTTGCTCTCTAACCAACATACAGAGCTCTAATATGCTATCAATCATAGGGTGAACATAGTAGACCTATAGCTAAGTCTTGACCAACTATGTCTTGGCTCACAAAATCACAAGTCTTGCAAAGCCATTGTTGCAAACAAACAAACATGGTTATAAGAAAAACACTTACGATGAAATAAATCCCAGAGAAACAAGCGATGGTCCAGTATCTTCCCCAGTAAGCATCGGCTAAGATAGCTCCAATGAGAGGAGTAAGATAACAAGTCCCTTGCCATGTGGTAACGTTTGTAGCAGCAGAAACGTTTCCTTGATGAAGCTTAGTGGTGAGGTAAGTGATTAGATTCCCAGCAATACCATAGTAAGCTAGCCTCTCACAGCATTCATTACCAAGAATGAAAGGACAAGCTTTCCAGTTCCCTGTTTTCTCCTTTAATGGTGGGTTCCCATTAAAGTCAACCGAACCATCTTCAGCATACAATTTCGCTTCCTGGTTCAAAAACAAAATCACAAAACTTCAAAAACATTGGAATCATCACCAAAATATAAGAACAACACTGGGATCAGATAAAACAGTGATTACCCAGAAACTATCTCAATAAACCCAGAAATGAAAAGTATAAGATCAACCTAAAGCCCAGATTTTTTTTTTTTTTTTGGGAATTCAGCAAAAACCTTAAACATGCGAAATCAAAATTAGCCTAACCTAATTAATCAGAAATTGAACAAACCTGTAAAATTAAACCTTCTTCGATGAGAGGTCTTTGCTCTTCTTCGATGGAACCCATCGTCTGAATCTTCGCTACGAAACCAAATTTAGATTCCTCCTTACGTTAAAGCAAGCTATCTGTATATACTCTTTATTGTATTTCTTGGAAGACGTGACGCCTTTTTTATTTTACTTTTCCCGGCGACTTTTTTTGGAATCTAACTGGAAATAAAAATCAAAACTGGATAAATAAGCAACTAAAATCTATAATGTTGAAAAAAAAAACTAAACTGAATCTAATTGGAAATTATAATTATAATGAGTTTATGACGTATAAGATAGAATTGTGGATCGATTTATCCATGTGTCAAGTTGTTGGTAAAATATGAATTTACTTTAAAAATAGCTAAAAATATTCAGAAATAGAGTATACAATTTTAATGAGAAAATTCATAAATGAAATAAACCAAAATAAAAAAATTATCCAATTGGAAAAGAAAAACAATCAAAACTGGATAATAAACAACAAAAATTGGAACCTTTTATAATTTTTTTACTGTATTATTTATTTTTGTGACGTATAATAGAATTGTAGATTGATTTGTCCATGTCTTTTTGTTCCAAAAAAAAAAAAAAAAATTTGTTCATCAGTCCATGTCTCAAGTTGTTGGTAAAATATGATTTCAATTTAAATATAACCAAAAATATTTAGAAATATACGTTAAAAGAGAAAATCATAACAGTTGGAGATAAACCAAATATCACTAACAAGAATTGTCGTCTCTTCCCATTATATCACTAATTTTGGTCCACATATATAAAAAGTAAAAAGACATATTAAACGGTAATTGTATAACAATTATGCTTCATCTTTTATTTTGTATTTTATGAATTTGTATACTAATTATTATTTGTATACTAAACGGTAATTGTATAACAATTATGCTTCATCGTTGTCTTAATTTTCATGCGACAGTATATTCTCTACATTAAAAATTTAATTTTGTAGAATTATTGCACAAAGTTATTAAAAAGATATTTAATATTTAATTATAAATGTATTATTTATTCATACTAAACCATTTTTCATAACCAAGTGAATTAAGAGATGATAATGGTTTAGGGATCGATAACAAGTGAAATAGAGTATATATAGATTGAAGAGAAAATAAGACGATGGATGATGATGTACGCCACCTCAAGTAATTGTTATTAATATTAATAATTACGGTTATGCGACGAAATATAATTTATCATGTTACATGCTGTAAACTCTAACCCCACGTTAATGAAATATATATATAAATATATATATATATATATATATATATTTATATAAGCAACTAAAATAAACTGAATCTAAATGGAAATTTTAGTTATTATGAGTTTATGATGTATAATATAGAATTGTGGATTGATTTGTCCATGTCTCAAGTTGTTGGTAAAATATAATTTTAATCCTAAAATAGCAAAAAAATATTCAGAAATCAGAAAGAATACACGTAAAAAAATATAAATAATAATAACTATACGTTAAAAAGGAGAAAATTCATTTCGTTTTTTTTTCAGTTTTGGTTTTTCTCCAAGTGCTGCGATTTTCCTCTTTTTGTGTATATAGATTTTTAATTTAAATCACTGTATAGTATTAAAATTTTGTGAAAAACTAGATCAATAATCTACGGATTACGTGGAACTATAATTTGTTTATTATTAATATAAACTACTGAATATAATTATAGTTATTCAATATTAAAAACGTAAATCTATATAGATGTTAAATTTATTTTATTAAGCGATATATAACTTATCTATTTCTTTTCATATTTTTCATAATTAATTATTTCTTTATTATTCAGTAAACACTCGTCATCTCTTGTAATTATTTTTAAAAATTATTAACCACTATTAATTCACCAAATTATCAATTTTAAATTAATAATTTTTGTAATATATAATTTATTAACCTGAATTGATAAAAATTTACAGAAAACAATCTTTTTGATAAATGATAAAATCTCAATAAATCATTTTTATGATACAGAAGAAGTATAACTTATCACCTTTTATTTGCATTAATCTTATAATCTTAATATATTGTTAATTTACTACGTACTCATCTTAATTTTCATAAAAATTAAAAGAAAATAAATCAGCCAAAAGTGTGTTTAATTTTATAATCATCATTAAAAAAATTATAAGAAATTGAAATGCGTCCGTTAGTTTATTAATTTATTAAATTGAAGATAGAAAAACCTCAAGGTGAGATCCAACATCGTCGAGTTGGAAGAAGGAATTGCAGATCGAGAAAGATAAAAGATCCGCAAGGTGAGATCGAAGATCAAAGATCAGAAAGATTAAAGTAGAAGATCGGCACCTAAAAGAAGGAGATAGACCAATAATTAGGTTTAGTATCATTAAGAATAAAATTATCTTATTCAACTAAAAATTGGTATTTTAAAAAGAATCTTTTTTGAGAATGCCCCTTAATATATAAATTTATATTAATTTTGGAAATTATCATTAATTTTAAAATCATATATATGGATTTTAATAAGATTCTCATAAAGGTATTTTAGTTCGTTGGAAAGCTGAAGAAATAAGGTTTTATTTACCTAAAGATACATAAATTTTTAAAATTTCAATTTTCGTAAAAGCTGAGATCCAAGTGTTTGTGGGAAGAATTTTACGTTGTGGAATTGTTTGTGTGGATTTGTACATAATAATCATATGTGGTTCATGTAGTTTCACTTGATGGATTGATAATTAATCAAAATAAAATTAGATCAAATATCCGATGAAAAAAAATGAAGAATTATACGATTTATCTAATTAAATCTTATGATCGAATTTCAGTTTGAGTTGTCCTTTTTTTTTTTTTGGGACAAAGCAGATTAAGTTGTCCATGGCTCAAATTGTAAGTCAAAAGACTGTTCAATACTAATAGCAAGAGCAAATCTTGGTAAATAAAACCTACAGCCAAAATAGGGGGCCATAACTTTCAAGTAGTACCACAAAGACCATATAACTTTTAATTTGCAACACAAAGTCCCACAAATATTGAAAGTACACACATGAGCCTCCATGGCACTAAACCTTCTTGTGAGTGTACTTCACAGAGAAGAAGACAAAAACTGGTATGTTAATAAATCCAAGACAGACCACAAGCCAGAAGTAGTCAAGATGGCCATTGTTAATGCTGACGGAAGGAATCCAACAATCTTTGCCGCTCAAATACGCCCACAAGCGTAATGATCATCGAGCTCAAGTAGTTTCCTAGTGTGTGGTAGTGAGAAGAGCCCAAGCACTACACAAGCTTCTCATTGAATCTGGAGACTGACTGCTCATAGAAAAACTCAATTCGCCCGACAAAGAAGAAAACTCCAGCAGTGCCCATAACAAAAATTTGATATTCATTAAAGTTGTTGGATTATGAACATATAAAACTGCCCGGTTTTTTTATTTTTCTCCAGAAAAAAAAAGCTACAAGCCTACAACTCTGCTAAAACTTTATGGGAAAAGTGAAAGTTTGAAAATAAGGACATACTAAGCCGTAGTAACCAGAAAAATACAAATGACAAACTGAAGAGTTAGGATCAAGATCGAGGGCAACAAGATTATCTTGATAGCGAAGTGAAAGGATGACTTTATTGGTGTCCCTAGAAATGGTTAAAGGTATGAGAGACTGCGAGGTGACACCAGCAAACCAAGTGGAAGTAGAATGCAAATCAACTGAGAAGATCCTCTCCCATGTGTTGTCTTCAACTCTCCACCAAAACTCTTG
>NC_025693.1:1175919-1184977 GCF_000633955.1 Camelina sativa
ACATACTAAGCCGTAGTAACCAGAAAAATACAAATGACAAACTGAAGAGTTAGGATCAAGATCGAGGGCAACAAGATTATCTTGATAGCGAAGTGAAAGGATGACTTTATTGGTGTCCCTAGAAATGGTTAAAGGTATGAGAGACTGCGAGGTGACACCAGCAAACCAAGTGGAAGTAGAATGCAAATCAACTGAGAAGATCCTCTCCCATGTGTTGTCTTCAACTCTCCACCAAAACTCTTGCTTGCAATCTCCCTTCAACTCTGAAATGCAGAGACGACCATCGAGATTGCATAAAGTCACCAGGGGCATCACGGGTAATACAAGGTGGGGTTGGGATGACTTGAGATATCTCCGTGTGTATATCAAAAACTATGAGTTTGGTATTTTTTGTTGGATATCCATCTTTATCTCCCGTGAGCCAATAGAGTGATCCGTTTGCAAACACTGGCCTCTGATATAACAAGATATTATGATGATCAAGTGTAGTAGTATTCACGAACCTCCATTTTTTTACCTCTAAATCCAAAACCTCGCACGTAGGAGTAGTAGTAGGAGAAGTATTATACATCCATACTAGTTTATACCTTCCATTAACGCTGTCTTTTCCAAATCCAAAATAAGAAACCGACATGATTGGATCTAGAACAGTATTTGGATCTTGAACTGGCTCCAGCTCTACCTCCGGGCTTGGATTGTAAATACAAAGCCGTTGAATTCTCGATAGAGGGAGTTCTATGAACATTGTGGTGGCCGAATTTATTACTTCCACTGCTCTTTTAGTGTCGTAGAAGCAGACAAGACCATCGCAGCTCTCGGAAATCTCGAGAAACCCCTTAAATTCGAATTCCAAAGCTTGTTTATCTACCACAGAAGGTGACTTCTTCTCCACGGCAACTGTTTTTAAAAAGAGAGTGTCTTCCGTACGTTCTTTAAAATCATCACAGACAAAAAGGAGTTTGCACCCTTTGCTTTTTTCAAGAGCCATGTGTCTTTCCCTGAAATCTCTTGACCTGATCACAGTTCTCCACTCTTTCGACACAGTTTGGAATCTCATGAGCGATCTCACCGGAAGCTTCATCATGATTTCTTCGACGACGACATCGTTAGGTATATGAATCTTCTCAGACTCTCTTCTTCTTTGTTTGATTTCTTTTCTTGCAGACAAAGCAACTTGTTTGATCGTAAGGAGTTTCTGAGTTTTCTCCACCGACTTCATGTCTCTTCTTCTTACTCTCGTGAATTCAATGTGAGCCGAATTTATCAAGGTTTCTTATGTCATGCCT
The DNA here is from genome assembly GCF_000633955.1 of Camelina sativa. Classification (NCBI taxonomy): domain Eukaryota; kingdom Viridiplantae; phylum Streptophyta; class Magnoliopsida; order Brassicales; family Brassicaceae; genus Camelina; species Camelina sativa. The sequence continues at coordinate 1,177,206 of NC_025693.1, forward strand.
CGACTACTCTTTATATAATAAACACCAATCCTAATCATTTTAGAAAACACTTAACTTTTGATAGCTCCTTTGAACCTTATCTCTTGAATCACAACTTGATTAGGATTAATATTGCTTCTTTCTCAAGCTAACTTCAAGCTTGAACCAACAAATTCCAGCAGAAAAAGGAACTGACATAAGTACATAACTTACATTAACGCTATCTTCTCTTTGTTTCTAAACAAACGATCTTATGTTTACCGGTTTAGAACTAACTTAGATCATCATTCATTTACCTTTTTCATTTTCTTGATAATAAAAAAGGAAAAACAAACAACTTCTTTTTTTTTTTTAGGATGATTAATTTGGGCTAATCCTCTAATGATTGCTATTGGTTCATTGATTTATAAATTCTTATTGGATTTGCAAATAAGAATTTATGAATTTACAATAATAGTTGAAGAGAACTGTGGATTTGTTCATAATAATCATGAATTCATAATAATAATTCCAAACCTAAAGAGACCTAAAATTTACATTCTCAATTCTCGTAATTAAGGTTGAGATCCGAGTATGGTGTGAGAATTGTACGTTGTGGAATTGTTAATAATAATAATCATAAATTCATAATAATCAACTGATATAAAATTAAATCAAATATCAAATATCTATAATGAAAAGAAAAAAAGATAATATAATAAGATTTATCTAATTATAACCTTTATGATTGAATTTTAGATTGAGTTGTCTATGGCTCAAATTAGTCAAAAGTCTTAAAACTAAGAACAAAATCTACAGCCAAAACAGAGGGCCATAACTTTCAGTTTGTACCACAAATACCTATAACTTTCAATTTGCGACACACTACAAATTTTGAAAGTACACACAAGAGCCTCCATGACAATAGATAGATATCTTAAGCAGAAAAAAAAAAAAGAGATCAAACCTTTTTGTGAGTGTATTTCACAGAGAAGAAGACAAAAACCGGTATGTTAAAAAATCCAAGACAGACCAAAAGCCAGAAGAAGTAGTCAAGATGGCCATTGTTAATGTTGTCTGAAGGAATCCAACAATCTTTGCCGCTCAAATACGCCACAACTGTAATGATCATAGAGCTCAAGTAGTTTCCTAATGTGGTAGTGAGAAGAGCCCAAGCACTACACAAGCTTCTCATCGAATCTGGAGACTGCTCATAGAAAAACTCGATTCGTCCAACAAAGAAGAAAACTCCAGCTGTTCCCATAAGGAAATACTGAGGGATTTGCCAAAAGATGGTTAATGGAACAGTGTCTCCACTTTCCACTAGATCAAGATCTCGGGCTAACTGTAACCGAACCGTCTCAACGATAGCTGCAAATGTCAAGCTCAAGACAGAGACAAAAAGTCCAATCCCCATTCGTTGTAGCTCGGTGAATCCTTTAGCTAAGCCTGTGAACCGTCTCACACAGGGAACGATGATGCGGTCATAGATTGGGACAGATATAAGGACACTTGCAGTATCAAACATCCCGAGAGTAGCTGGAGGGATCTCAAATGAGCCGATGGTTCGTCTCATGGACCGTCCTTGTTGAACAAAGAGAGTGTAAATCTGTGAATGGAGGACTGAGAAGATGATTCCTGAGGCCCAAATGGGGAACAAACGTAACATAATTTTTACTTCTTCGACTTGAGTCACTGTACAGAGCTTCCATGGATCAGATTTGGCTTCTCCTTCTGATATAATTGCGGCTTTGTCAAGAAACCTGCACATTGATATGAAAAGGTTAGATATAAAGTCTAATGCTCAATTTAAAAATAAGAAATGAGAGGGAAAAAATATTTTCTTGTAACCGTCCGTGTGCTCTATCTTGCAGTCTCCAGTATTTGAAGAGCTCATATCCCATGTTTCAAATAAATGTGTGTGGTACTCTTCAGAGAACTTGAGATTCAAGTTACGGTATGCAGCAACAAGAACTTGGCAGACTCGAGTAATCGGGCTACCTTTAGGTTTCTGAAATCTATAAAGTGGCGTGCCAAAGAAGAAACTTATGGTAGCAAGTCCCATGAACACGGTTGGTATCAAGAATCCTAATTCCCATCCACAATTCTCTTGAATCCACACTAGAACAGTAGATGAAACAAACGCACCAACGTTGATGGTGAAGTAAAACCAGTTAAAGAAAGAAGCTTTTCTGACTCGTTCGCTTGGATCAGTCTTGTCAAACTGATCAGCACCAAAGGATGAGACACATGGTTTGATTCCTCCTGTTCCAAGAGCGATAAGGTAAAGCCCTGAAAATAAAACGGTGGACTGAACCGTTGTTGCTGGTGGACAAAGAGAGCCAATGCATTTTGCTGGCTTAAGACCAGGAACTGAAGCTGAGAGTGTCAGTGCAATCATTCCCTAAAAACCAAGTCAAAAATACAGAACATATCAAGCAAAGAACATAACCAGAAAGACTGGATTAGTGAGTGAGACTTGGGTAGCTAATAGTAAACGTATAGCTAAAGCTTACGGCGAAATAAATGGCAGAGAAACAAGCAATAGTCCAATATCTTCCCCAATAAGCATCAGCTATTAAAGCTCCAATAAGAGGAGTGATGTAACATGTCCCTTGCCACGTCATGACGTGTCTAGCCGCAGCAACATTGGTCTCATGCAACTCATTTGTGAAGTAAGTGATTAGATTCTTGGCAATGCCATAATAAGCCAACCGTTCGCAGCATTCATTTGCTGCCAGCAAAACATAATTAATACCAATTTTTTAGAGATTAAAAACAGAACATGAGAGAGAATACGTACAAGAAGTATTACAAGTGAAATAAAACAAAGTTTTTACCAAAAATGAATGGACAAGCTTTCCAGTTTCCTATTTTCTGTTTCAACGGTGGGTTTCCATAAATATCTATTGAACCATCTTCAGCATACAATTTCAATTCTTCCTGTTTAAAAATAAAATAAATTCAGACATGCTTTGGCTTGAACAAATAGTTACAGAGACAAGAGGTATGTCAAAGCTTACTTTAACTTCAGTTTGAAGCATTTCAAGGGACTAAGAAAAATATTGGAATTGAAGAGATACATATCAATTTGAGCAAACATATATCTAGATTCTAGAGTCTAGAGGAAAAAAAATATAATTCTGTGAATTAATTCAGTTGAAAATTAAAAAAACGTAAATAGATAATCAAAATTAGATAGACCTATGAGGTTGAACCTGTATGAGAGATTCTTCAGCTTCTAGCAATGACACTTCTTCATCAATGGAACCCATCTTTTTTTACTTTGCTTGAACATGACAATCTTCACGCAAGCTGATTTATGCTTCTTCACGAAGAATACATTCAAAAATGATTCTCGCACTCACCAAAGTTGTGGTGTGAGTGGTCAGTGACAGTCACCACAGAACCACATTCTTTGTATTTTATTACAAAATAAAAGGAATGTAAAACCAAATAAACAAAAAATAAAGAGTGTGAATGCGTTTTAAATTATTCACAAATGTGGTTCAAAGTAAAAAAAGAGTGGGTTTCTTAATTGTCTTTGTTAGGCCAGTCTAAAACCTCCAAAAAATTGAATAACAGATATATTTTCTAACGTCTTAGTCAAGTAATCTCTTTTAACTTTTGTAATTAAAATTACTTCTCTTTGTAATCTAAAAACTTAAGGAGCACATGCAATTAGATTACATACATTAGTTACATACTCCCCATTGTTAAATTTAGTCTTTTGGCTTTGAAATGTTTTGCTAATGTCACCGACCAAATATTGGGATAAATGACAATAACCAACAATATATATATATATATATATATATATATATCTATGAATAGAAATGTTAAATTTTATTATAAAAAAAAGTTATTTACAAAAAAAAAGGAGAAACGAACAAATGAATTTTGAAAACTGGAAATGATATGTTTTCAGTTGTAAAACTAATAATATGTCTTGTGTTTGCTTTACCTAATCAGCGATTGGTGATGACAACAACAACGTTCTAACTTTTGGATTATCGAATTCTTTTTCTATAAAACAAATTTGTGGTTTATTGAATATGAAACGAATAGTTTTGATCGTCAAAATTTTATCGTTTTCGTTGAACTATTGACCACAAAATAGAAAAGATTCGGTCGCTAATAGTTGACTAGTAGACACAAAACCGAACAGAGCATGTTTTAATTGGCCATTTCAAAAGTCTGCGTTGCATTAATTAAGGAAGGTCAGAAGAACTTAAGAGAAGTAAACCGGTGGCGGTAACACGTAATTGCCGGTATAACCTTATTCGCCGAATGGCGTCTACATTAGCCAACGCGTTTTATTTGAGAGTGACTGATGTCTGATGGGTTCGCGACTTTTATTATTCCTTTATTCATATACCAGTTATGTCCCATTCACTCCTTTCTAATTACGTATTACTACCATATTCACAAATTTTGTTATTTTCTCGTTAATCAATTGCACGAGACAACAAAATTAATATAACAAAACTATTGTAACTAACAAAATTAATACACGTATACACCCCCATGAATCCATGATCGATAATATCATATGTACAATTCTTTCAATGTTGGCCCCAAAAAAAGAAAAAGATATTTTTTTTTGTCGAAAAGACGATTGCATGTTTGTAACTTGTAATTAACTCAAGCTAGGGCTAGTCTAATATATGATTTTCATGGGAAAGATAATCTAGAAACAATTCTTAAGGTTGGAGTAGTATTCAACATAATTAACCCAAGCTAAGGCTAGTCTAAAGCTAGTCTAAACATGTGGGAGGTTTGATGCATCCCCTAACTTTATTTGTTAATTTAGGTCAGTCTATGGGTTTGATCGTTTGATGTTATTTGAATCTTTTTACTTCAGAGCTGGCGATAATAATACTACGACATCTTACAACAAAAAGTCAATAGATCTTACAACAAATGGTCAATGTCCTTTAGTATTGATACCAATATAAAGTTCGAATTTGGTTTCTAACTTATTTACGGTCTATATTAAAATACACTAATAGCAAAAAAAAAAAAAAAAAAGAGAGAGAAAAAAAAGGATCACGAAAACTATATAATCTGGTCACATTTTACGCGTTTGTAATGTTCACATAACTGAAAGTGCAAAATTTATCAAGTTACATGATTTTATTACTCATCGCACCAAAGCCAAAGGGTTATGCATGTTTACAAACTTTACGCAAGAGTTGTGAAGAAAACTAATAACTACTAAAATTTCAATACAAAAATGAAAGTCGAATTCGTAGTCGTCGATATAAAATTTGTTTTGTAAAAAGTATTTGTATGTTAAAAGTATTTTCTTTTAAGAAAGAAAAGGTACATTGAAATTAATTAATTGTTAAAAATATTAATTCATTGGTCTTACTATCATAACAAGGAAAAGTCATTGATAGGAAACGTTAGAAAAAGGAGCACATAAATAAAGACTAGCGATGCTTCCTTTCACGTTGCAAACACGAAACGAAGCCAAAGTGCCAAACCATTCTACGTTACTACTATAAATAACATTTGCTCCTCTTCTTCTAATTTCACACAACATTCGTCAACTACAAACAAAACATTACTTCCTCTTGTTCATTTCAAAACCAAAAATCAAAGTTCTAAGCATTCGAGTGAATTCAGAAAAGATGGTTTTGTCTAAGACAGCTTCTGAATCGGATGTCTCAATCCACTCAACTTTTGCTTCTCGTTACGTCCGCAACTCTCTTCCACGGTAACAAGTTGCAACATAATTTTTTTTTTTTTTTTGTATGATATTTTCATGTTATATAATATATGAATATACTATTTCGTAGTTTTAACTTAATGTATGGTCATCATCAGATTTGAGATGCCTGAGAGCTCAATCCCAAAGGAAGCAGCGTACCAAATCATTAACGACGAGCTAATGCTCGACGGTAACCCGAGGTTGAACCTAGCTTCCTTTGTGACCACATGGATGGAGCCAGAGTGTGACAAGCTCATGATGGAGTCCATCAACAAGAACTACGTCGACATGGACGAGTACCCTGTCACCACGGAGCTTCAGAACCGATGTGTCAACATGATCGCGCGTCTCTTCAACGCGCCTCTTGGTGACGGTGAAGCAGCCGTCGGTGTCGGAACCGTGGGATCGTCGGAGGCGATTATGTTGGCCGGTTTGGCTTTTAAGAGACAGTGGCAGAATAAGCGTAAGGCCCAAGGGCTTCCTTATGATAAGCCTAACATTGTAACCGGAGCCAATGTCCAGGTAAACCAAATCAAAATTGAAGATATCACTCCGGTTTAGGAGTCTCTCCGGTTTGACTCATTTTCCGGTTTAATACAGGTTTGCTGGGAGAAATTCGCAAGGTATTTCGAAGTGGAGCTTAAGGAAGTGCATCTGAGAGAGGACTATTACGTGATGGACCCTGAAAAGGCGGTCGAAATGGTAGACGAAAACACAATCTGCGTTGCGGCCATCCTCGGTTCGACTCTAACCGGTGAATTCGAAGACGTAAAGCTCCTCAACGACCTTCTTGTCGAGAAAAACAAGCAGACCGGGTAATTAAACCAAACCAATAAACAAGCTAATTATCGAATTTTAACCGGTCCGAGTCCGGTCTAACGTTCGCAATTTGCAGATGGGACACGCCAATCCACGTGGACGCAGCGAGTGGTGGGTTTATCGCACCGTTCTTGTACCCGGAGCTGGAGTGGGATTTCCGGCTACCGTTGGTTAAGAGCATTAACGTGAGTGGTCACAAATACGGTTTGGTTTACGCCGGTATCGGTTGGGTTGTGTGGAGAACCAAAACCGATTTGCCTGATGAACTAATCTTCCATATCAATTATCTTGGCGCTGATCAACCCACCTTTACACTCAACTTCTCCAAAGGTACACATTACCACAAATATATAATTTTCGATAGAGTTATATAATTCTTATAGATTAAAGATGTTAATAAATGCTTGTATAAACCAGGTTCAAGTCAAGTGATTGCTCAGTACTACCAGCTCATTCGTCTTGGATTCGAGGTAACTAAACAATAACTCAATAAACATCACGTACTATATATTCAAGTTGTTACTATATCTACTTCTTTGACTTAGAAAATTCAAAACTACTATTCGAACTAAACGTTGTGTGTGTGTTTGGTCTAGGGATATCGCAATGTGATGGATAATTGTCGTGAAAACATGATGGTGTTAAGACAAGGATTGGAGAAAACGGGACGTTTCAAAATCGTATCCAAAGAAAACGGTGTTCCGTTAGTGGCGTTTTCTCTCAAAGACAGTAGCCGCCACAACGAGTTCGAGGTGGCCGAAACGCTCCGCCGCTTCGGCTGGATCGTTCCGGCATACACGATGCCCGCGGACGCGCAGCACGTCACCGTGCTCCGAGTTGTGATCCGAGAAGATTTCTCTCGAACCTTAGCCGAGAGACTTGTGGCCGATTTCGAGAAGGTTCTCCACGAGCTCGATACGCTTCCGGCGAGAATTCACGCGAAAATGGCTAACGGAAATGTTAAGAAGACGCCAGAGGAGATGCAGAGAGAAGTCACGTCCTACTGGAAGAAGCTGTTGGAGACTAAGAAGACAAGCAAGAACACAATTTGCTGATCAGATTATTACTGTAAACTAATACTATTATTTGTTTTTGTCCTTAATTAAAGATCCATTTAATTTGGACCGTCTTTTATCTTTCATGCTGCTTCGATTATTTTTTGGTTTTTATAAAGTTTTGTGATTTGATATTTGCTGATGAATGGTGATTTATTATGTATTTGAACTAAATAAATTAATGAAATAAAATTTCTATTTTATGTATAAAATTTCTATCTTTC